>NC_143013.1:180161991-180316991 GCF_055824585.1 Amblyomma mixtum | reverse complement strand
TCCATGCGGACATGGGAGCATACATGACATAAGCATAGATGCTAGCGTCATAGAAACAAATTATTTCTTGTACGCTGTTAGCTTAACCTGAACAAGGTTCGGGTCCTTCAAATGGACGAACGAAATAGGCGTAGCACTGTTTGTCCTTGCTGCTATCTTCACGTCTACTGGTATTATCTACCTTTTTCCTTCCATTTTCAGTGTTTTGCCCTCTTACGCTGTTGTGCGAATAACGTTCTCCTTATACAGAAACGAATGGAATGAGGAAAACTCACTTTCTCACTTCTTTCCAAGACAGAGAACAGCAACTCACCACGACTGCAACCAGAAAGGAAGCAAAGACAGCTAAAGGCATCAACAACCGCCGTGGCTAGCGGGCAAGTTATAAGGATCGGTAATTTGAGGCGAACTTTTTTAGTTTCGAGTGCGTACTTGAATGGCCGCAGTATAGACAGAATAATGTGCACCCACAGAAAATAAAAAGAAAAAAGAAAACATAATAGTGCCACAGTAGCTGGCAGTTGTGTCCTTTGACTACAGTCGGGATCGATGCTGCATTAAACAGTAGCCCCTTTTGATTACACTCGTTGGACACAAGCGCGCAGAAAATTGTGCCAGTCAGCTGCCTTACTCGGCGAGCTAGCCCGGTTCCCGGCTGCCGTCTGGCTGTTTACAGTAAACACATCGTTAACTGAGAGGAAAAACTGCTGCTAGCGCCATATCGCAGAGCACGGCATTGCCTTAAAATATACTTGATCAAAGGAGTGCGTTGTGCTCGCTTGTGCATTGCTGCAAATGTTCACAATATGATGACAAGCGTTTACCAGTACTCGTGAAAAGAACACTATACGCGGTAGTTTTTTTTTCCGCCAGTGGGGCTAGTTTAAGCGCCGTGTAAAACAGACAGTGCAAGAGCGAACATATTTATAGAGCCGATTTGCAATATAGAGGTGACCATTCTTAGTGGCCCGTACAATCTTGAAAATAGGCTGTCAATAAGCAGACGTCGAGGTCTAGGTCGATGCACGGGTCGATCTTGACTCCGGAGTGTTGGAAAAAAAGAAAATTGCATAGAAGCACCCGACCGGACCCGTGGTCAAATGCTACCCAATCAATGGCTGCGTTTCGGGGCAGCGTTAATATTCTGAAAGCTGGCACAGTGTCTAACGGCGTAGTACGTGTGTGATTTTATCGTTATTTTATCGTAAAAATGTGCCTCTCCTCACAAGGGCTATGTGATGAAACGACCAGATGGCTATAATGGGGGTAGAAATGCCGAAGATGCGCATTTTATGCGTTATGAGGCAAGTATATCTCTTACCATGCATAGCTAGGAGCTAATCACGAAGGATTACAAAGTTGTATAACTTTGGAGTTGAAATGCTATAACCGCAAGTTTCGTTGGATGTTGACATGCATGTGAATTCATTGTAAACCTAGTGACAGGTGATCGATTCGTAAAAAAAGGAAAAGAGGCGTCTATTTCGCACCACTGCAATGGCGGACCAGAAGAAAAAACGAGAGAATCCTGGGGAAAACATTAGAACCGTAGTTTTTCTTTCAGGAAGCAAAACACAGCTAAATGCTCAAAATATTTTACATTTAATATGATTGCGGCCATGATCTACATACACTTAGAGAAAATGTGCATCACTTAAACTGTGCCTTTTTTTATTCTCTGTGTACATCAGCATGATGTCGGCCACATTTGTTTCGGTAACTTGCTGTCTACTGCGAAAGGATGTGTTTAGAACAGAGCTCTTCAGCTACAGAATTCGATTCGATTCTGGACACAGGTGATTTAATCTGGCAGGTCAGCTATGTCCATTGGGGAGTGTAAATCGATTCGGTCATTGAAAAAAAAAAACTGAAACTAACAACTTGCCCTCAACTGATGTTCCACGAACACTCTTACCTCGCCCATATTTTTATCGAGTATGTCGGCAAAAAGAAATTTATCCGCTCGTGGGGGCCATTATGCACAGTGGTTCGCTCGATAAGAGGTCGCTTGCTACTTGTACGAGGTGCAGCGGGGACATGGAATAGTGGCTGTGTCCCATGTTGTAGGCCACGCTGCGAAACTACAGACGAGGTAGTACAATCGATGCTCAAGTGTCGCTTCACTTTTGTTCCAAACATCCGTTGAAATTCCAGTTCAAGTTTCAAATTACGGCGTGATTTATCTTGCTAAGCACAAGGTGTCTTTTTAATATGACCGACCTCCTCTCTGGTTGCTCATTTACACTCTGTGCAAATTCTTGAGTTATGGGAGCTTTATCAGAAAATACTTACCTCAATCCACTCGTTTGTTTCGATTACGATAGAAGTTCGGCCTCATTACATTGTGTATTTGTTTTATAAAGTTTTCAGTTTCAAGGCCATTCTCGCATTTTCTTTTGTAGTTTGATTTTTAGATTCACAAATCGCCTTTTTTACGGTTCGCTGTGCTGGAAAAAAGTCCATGAGGTTTCACTCCTCCAAATTCGTTTTGTACGCTGATGCTACCAGCCAGTTTTTGATACCAGATAATCAATCAAACCTCTTGCCTGCCGCCATTGACACAGTCTGCAAGTTGCTTAATTGGTCGAGAAGAACGGCCCAGGAATAAACCATAAAAAATCAAAAGCTATACTATTTGCTTCAAAAAACAAACCAGTAAGTTTGTTCGGCGGGTTGCGCTTGGACAGCTTTACAGTTTATATAGGAAAGTAGCCCAAAATTTATGACTTGTACTGTCACACCGCATAACTGGGGGTGTGATGCTCAGATACGGTAACTTGTCAAAAAGCTCCCTTCCGTTGTTGGCTTAATACATCGATTTCAAGGCATTTTTCAAAACACAGTAAAATTCAAAATTTTCCCTCCGTCTTTCGGTCCCAATATAACTATTGCATGTTAATTTGGCCACGACCAGAAAAAGAAAGTAACTATACTACACAGGCTCGAAAAGAAAGCTTTCTATTCCTCTGTTAATGTTTCATGCTGTCAGCACATTATTGATCAGTTTGCTACGTTCAAGTTAGCATACGGCCGCCGCGCTGGCTATGGGGTAACGGCGCTCGGCTGCTGACCAGAAAGACGCTGGTTTGATCCCCGCCGCGGTGGTTAAATTACAATGAAGGCAATGGAGGCGTGTGCTATGCGACGTCAGTGCACGTTAAAGAACCCCAGGAGGTCGAAATTTCTGGAGCCCTTCACTACGGCGTCCCTCACAGTCTGAGTCGCTTTGGGGCTTTAAACGCCAGCAAACCAAACCATGAATTTAGTGTACAAAAAATTTAAAATTACCCACTACCAAACCTGCTGCAGTTTTGAAGCGTGTATTACCTGCAGTTCTTGAAGAAATTTTGTACTTTTGCATTGCACATTCGCACATATCTAACCAAGTCATCTGACGAACGTTTTGTGCCGCGGCCGCGCACAAATTATCTTCTAGAAACATTAACGCACAATCTACCATTTCTGCTAAACAAGGGGGAGACACATTTTTCTGGTTCCGATAACCTAACTAGTGCTGCATTGCGCGACGTATCTATTGGCTGCAGGGCAATTCTTTTAGAACTCAGTTTTTATTTTGTAGCGGAAATTGTTTCACTGGGCATGCGGAGTGAGTGCATTGTTTCCTTCTCATTGGAACGCACATGTACAACGCTTTTAAGTACTATTTCAATTCGTTTGTAGCGCAGTTTTACTGTAATCCTGATTTTCTCTTTACTAGCTCAATTACCTTGACGGAGCGCATAGTGCAATATTCACTTGTATTTCAACCATTTTATTGTGTATATGTTGTCGCTGCTGGCAAAATGACTCCCTGACCTTGTGACGGTTTGTTCACTGCTTTTTATCAGGGAAGCCATCAACACTGTACCAATGTTAAAAAAGAAATCTTACTTGATTTGACTTGAATCACGGTGTCAAAATCCTTGGAAAAATTTTAGAATCTGGCGTCAATTTCAAATCTTTTATCCAGGTTATAAGATATATCATGCTTCAACTCGATAAGTTGTGTTGCGCTAAAATCACATCTTTATCAGTGCTGAATATTAGAGAAAAATATTTGACTCAGGAAATTGTGACTCTATATTAAGTGGTGTAGTATTTTGCATGAATAAGGAATTAGAGATATCGACCGATAGTTAGAAGATACTGCTTATTACATGACTTAAGTAACGGAAGCACCTTGGCCATCTTCCATGATGAAAAGAGTATACGGAAGGTAGTCATTTAATGAACATAGGAATAAGATAACGTGAAGTCCATGAGGTATACCGAACAAGAAAAAGTTCGGGATACTATCAGTTCCTTCCCTTTTCTTTGTATCAAGATTTAATATGAGTTTTAAGACTCCTTCTGTATTATGTAAATATTATCAATGGAGTGACTTGGGCATGTGCTAGAGAAAGTCCTTATCTAAGCACATAATTATCACGATTATCTCTTAACTATTGTTATCACACTAGAATCACTTTTATTATAATCACATTATCACTATTATTATCACATAATTATCATGAGTGAAAACTGATTGAAAGTATGTGTTGAAGGCGTTGGAAATTACTAAAGGATGCCGAGTCATTCCACTGCTCATGCTTAAAGACGTACAACAGCTATCACTTGGCAGAATTGAACACCAGAACTTATGGCGATTACTTTTTCAACTAATTTGGTAGCTGCACGCTCTAAAAAAGTCTTTTAATGATTTGTTTTTGCACGTAGTTACTCATTTGTCTCAGTGCATCTAACAACGTTTGCGGGGTTATGGAAACCCTTCAATCGTCTAAGCCTGCGAACACGACGCGACAGATGTAAGACGTCTTTGTTCATCTAAAGGATGTGATTATTTTGCTGTTTTGTTTTCATGGAATAAATCGTTCGATACACTAGGTGACAATACCTTTAAAATGCGCCACAAGAATGTCCACGTCACTCCTTACGTCGGGTCTTCAACGCGTCGAAGCCAAAAGCCAATGATCCATAACGGAGGTGCCGTCATAATGACTTAAATCGCGAAATGTGGTAAGAACAAAGGATTGTTAAGGAAGAATACAGGGAAGAAAAACAAAAGCAGCCTTATGATTATAAGTACCTTTTACCACTTCACAATAGCAACAATTCGCTGCAAGGTTGGTGCTAAGAAATACCAGGTCCTAGAAAGCCCTCTGCCTGGTAGGCTTGACAACAATCTGACCAAGCGCAAAATTGAGGCTTAAATTTATCAGCTCCCTGTCCAAAGCGGAATCATTACCGCACCTCGGTAGAGAGGGTCAATGAGTGTCCGGCGCGTTGAAATCATCTAGAAAGGTAAAATTGAAAGGAATAAGGTTGCGCTTCTGCATGAATGTTTAGACAGTTTTTAGCGAGTCGACCGATGTTCTTAAGAGGCGATAGAAAGCGCCGATTGCAAAAAGAAAGCATTTTTTTCCAATAAAGTCTCCATCAGACCGATTGTGTATCTATAGGAGCAGAAATAATTGTCAACTTAAGGTCTGATCGAAGCAGAACAGCGACGCCACCCCCTTTGCCCCCGTTGTTGAGCCAGGTTTCTGTGACGGCAACTACGTCAGAACAGTACTAGTCAAAAAGAGACAAGGAAGCAGGAAATCTATTGGCGATACTCCGTACATTAATATTCAGTGAGCGAAGTCGATCAGGCGAACTGGAAGCTGGTCAAACATGCGATCACGGTGAGACCGTATGGTTGTCGGCACCGGCACGGTTGGTAACTGAACGAACGGCAGAGGACCTACAAAAATGACTGGCCGGTTTCTGCGTTGAGTTAGACATATGATCCTAGTAACAGCGAACCCTATCGATGAAGGCATGACCACAGCGCAGCCTTACAACAAAAGCGTTGTCGCAGAATAGACTAGAGGACTCCCTGGCTTTTTTTGCGAGCAGAGCGCTCATTGGAAGGTCATCGGTGAAACGCAACTCGGGCTTTTAAAGTTCGGCAGCTTTCTTCAAGATCTGCACCTTATCTCATAAATTTAAAATATTCATTATCTTTATTTAATTATGTTAAATCCCCCATGAATACATTCATGGGGAATTTAACACATTTTTTCTTTAATATTATAACCAAGGTTATGAAACTGTGGTTTCTGATAGAGGTTTTAATGCTGATTACAAATATGCTTTTAGGTTTAATGTAGCTTTATTAGTTTTTGTGTAAGAGAGTCCTCAAAGCTACAATATAGGGCTTTTTGTGCACACTTTTTTGATAAGTAAATATATGTTTACAGCAGCTTGCAATACCTCATTTTGCTGCTATAGTAATGTAGCATGCCGATATCTACTTCAAATTTATTCATATTATCCCATTATTGTAAAAAAAATTCAGGAACACCAAAGTGTATATTTTGGGTACTATGAGTCTAACATTCTGAATATTTTAAAAAAATGTAGAAGAGATATTGAAAATTAAAATAGATATCAGCATTCTGCACTTTGAAGGGACTGTGTGCAAAATTTCATCCAAATCGGACAATTTTATGTACTTGAAAGTAAGTGCACAAAACGTAAAAAATGCTGAAAATTAGAATTGGAGAAAAACGCATTTGAAAGTTTCAAACACCTGTATTCTTGAAAAACATGACACAGGCGCATGAAATTTCTTGACAAAATACAAAAATGAGTCTCAAACAAAGTTCTTGAGATGCAACGGCGTTGGCAAGCCGAGAATCGCACAAAAACGGGACAGCTGCTCGTGCCCGATGCCTATCTCGCGCGCAGCCACGGCGACCTTGACGTTCACGGCGAAGCTGTTGCGGGAGCTCCCGCTCTGAAAGTTCCGGCTTCCACTGGCGCCGTTCGCGACTCCACCAGGTACAGCACGGCTCGACGTGTGTGTAGAAGAAAGTAGCGATGAAGGGCACTCATTATTTCCGCGGTGAAGTTCAAGAAACGCCGAGAGGCCCTTACGTTTTTCGGCCGGTTCACGCACCGCAACGTTGCAAGTACGGCACGTTGGGCAAACAGCCCCGCTTACCAGTAACGTAAGCGCGCTGATGTCGCATATCGCGGCACTCGTGGGGTGACTGCTCACGGCTGTATCGCTTTCAAAGAGTCCAATCTTCACCTCCGAGGCGCTCACAAAGTTCACTGCAGCGTCAATTTCACCCAAGTGGCCGTTGCCCTGGTTAGGGCTAGCTGGCATCGGGCGACTGTCTTCCGCTGTCGCTTTCTGACGTGGCTAGCGACGGCGTCCTCGGTACGCTTTCTTCGCGTCAGATTTCCGAGCTCGGATATCGCGCTTCTTCGTCTCGCGGTTTATTTTGAACCAATTGAGAAAACAAACGCCGCAGAGATCGATGTAGACGCAGCACAAGCAAAAGCAGGCGATGAGAGAAGAGGGGGCTTCACCGCAGTTGCGCATCGGTCTCGGCCAAAGGCGGCTCCGCTAAAGCACCACGTGATTTAAAGGTCCAGTAGAAACGCTTGAAATAGGCGCCGAAAACGTGTTTTTTTAAATTATTTACAGCCCGAATACGAAACTGCAGGATATGCTGTTTGAGAGAAGAAGGCTTACTCTTTCTCTTCAAGCAGACGGCAATGGCGGGCGCTCCCGCGTTCTCGAGAGGCAGACGCGCGAAAGTTGACGATGTGCGCGAAAAGTTGCAGTTTCTCGAGTCGCCGTGGCTCAATAAAATGGATTTTTTGTTAACTTCGCGTTCGAATTTTGGCTTGATTTTTGGGGGGATTGTAGCTGAATGCCCAAAGATAATTTTGCAATAAAAAACTGAAAACTGAAAAATGTCGCGAAAAACTTGCTTTTTCGACGCGCATCTCCCCTTATCTTGAATCATTGCATTATAACATCAGCATCCTTCACTAGCACCCTCACTCTCCTTTTATTTTTCTTTCTCCCTTCCCCTGTGTAGAGTATCTGGCCAGGATCACGTAGCCGCCCGTCGATATCTCCTGCTTTCCTTTCATCAAGTTACATGTTCTCTCTTCCTCAGTCAGACTCACTGGGTTATTGTGACGTAGAAGACGACGTAGAGCTTGCAGTGCCGCTGGACCGAGCGCTTACGCTATGCGAACAGACAAAGCGAAGACCAATGGATGATTTTGTTCGGTGTTTGTGCCCATCGAATTAATCATTAGCAATAATATCCGTGCTTTAAGCTATGCGTCGATTGTGACCGAGAGATGTGCCCTGCATGCGTTTACGTTGACAACGTTGCTTCAGAGCAACGGCACTGGAACA
Source organism: Amblyomma mixtum (assembly GCF_055824585.1). NCBI lineage: Eukaryota > Metazoa > Arthropoda > Arachnida > Ixodida > Ixodidae > Amblyomma > Amblyomma mixtum. The sequence continues at coordinate 180,308,782 of NC_143013.1, read as the reverse complement.
TAGGCTGCCGGCGTACATTTACTACATTTGCATTGACGATGAAAAAGACGCGCGTAACTGTCTCTCTCTCCTAGTGGTCATCTCGATACGTAGTGGTGGTGTCCAGTTACAGCAAACTCTTTCGCAGCATATTTCGGCCTTAGCGATGCTAAACCACCAGCCAATTTTTATCATTTTTCTTTTTGTAATGAAATCAACACGTCGCAACACAAAACGAAATCTAAGAACTCGCTGCCAGATTGGTTCCGCAAGGATACAAGTAAAATTTTGGACCACAAGATCATAGACATTGCAGGTAATAATGCAGCCAGCAAGTTGATACTGCCGTTAATGTCATCTGACGCAAAGCGTTAAATCTCTGACTTCCTATTTATCAAGACTTCTTGAATGCTATATTATTGTTTGTTGCAACCACAATAAAAGTTATCACAAACTTCGAAGAGACCCCGCAGTGTGTGAATATGGTATAACTGGAATTCGCTACACTTGGAATTCAAGTTCATTAAGTTATTTGCGTCTACCGAGCCGGAGTACCCTGGTTCGAACCCTACCATGGCGGCCGCGGTTTGATGGAGGCGAAACGCAAGAGGCGCCCGTGTGCTGTGCGATGTCAGTGCACGTAAAAGAGCGCCAGGTGGTCGAAATTAGTGGAGACGTCCACTACGGCACCTCCTTCTCTCCTTCTTCTTTCACTCCCACCTTCCTCCCTTACCTTACGGCGCGGTTCAGGTGTCCGCCGAGATATGTGAGACAGATACTGCGCCATTTCCTTTCCTCAAAAAACAATTTTTAAGTTATTTACTGCGGTACCAGCAGCGCTATAACGGTTACGATTGAAAGAGAGAAAGAAAGGTGAACGAAAGCAGGCGACAGCTGTGACGACATCCGGAGTAATTTTTACATCTGCGAGAAAACTACGTTTAAAAGCACAGTTGTTTAGTTAGTTATATTGATTTTAATGGCCAAAAGCAACTAAGGCTATGCTGCGCCAGGCACAGGCCTGGAGTGTTTTCTGTTAATGTAAAGCTTTTGATACCTATAGTTTGTATGAAACCCGGGCATCTTTGAGGAACTAAAAAATAGATGACAAATTAAGAAGTGCTTGATCACATAAAAGCAGTGTTTAGTGTAATTTTAATGGAGTCAATATAAAATCTTCCAAAATGTTTCTTCTTACTTCTTCAAGCTTGATAGACGAAAATAAACTCTGGCTTACTGTGAGTTTACCAACACACATTTCACAGAGAGGTTTGTCTTTTGATTCTAACCACGTGCGTGTAATGGGTGTGTTCAGAATGCGCAGGCGACATAAGATAACTTCTGTGAAAACGCGCTTGATGTCTATATAATTTCCAACCTCCTGAAATGGGGTTTACAGAATGCAGGTTGTTGTTTACTTGATCTTCCCATGCAGCCTCCCACATATTTTTTCGTTTACTGTGCATTATTAACTTTAAACAATCCCTATACGGTATGTTCGCGTGTTGTATTTGACCAAATCGTGCATTTGCAGTGCATGCATTTGTTTTTTCATTACCCGCAATTCTGATATGGCTAGGGAGCCAGCAGAATTTAATGTAATGTTTTTGCGCTGTCAATTTACCCTTATTGCCGCGAATCTTTGTAGGGTTTGTTTGTTCATAGCTCAAAGCTGTTAGCGCACCGCTTATCACTCTGTGATGCAAGAAGCGACCAGATTTTTCTCGCTTTATCGCGTCCAGGTGGAGCCGACACTAGATCATTATAGAATGTTCTAGTAATTTTGCACGCTTTATCTCGAAAGTTCGCTATCAGCTTTGAAATGAGCACGGCCCAGAGCGGCGGACATTTGGATCGACGACCGCCGATCACGCTTGTTGCTACGGCGCCGCTGGCTGATTCGGTTCTTTGTGGGTGCAAATAGGCCCAAATAAAGAGTTTTGTTTAGAAGCCATTTTCGCTGTCTTCCTGGTCTCCGGACTGCAGTCACCACTATGTGACAATATTGTTACGTAGCCGTTGGGGCTCGTAACCGAAAGGCTTTAATGGGGGGTTGACGTGGACGGCAGCGGAGAACAAGACAAGAGCACCTAGAGGAGGCCGGAACCGATCTTCTTCTTTCACTCGGCGGTGCACGCGACTTGCGAAGAGCAGCCGCCTAGTGGCTGCTTGTGGAAACGTGGCGTTACCCCCCTCCCTAAAAAAAAAAACATCGACCCGATGCATGCGCAAGAAAAGAAGGTAAGAAAAGCAGTTCACAAGAACATGGCACAAAATAAGCAGTTCGTAAGAAAGGATGGTGAGAAAATGAACAGTCACAAGAAGCATGCGGTTATGGTGTAGCGGTAGGCTGCTAGCGGAGCTCGCGCGAAACGTACGGCTTCATTCGCACGACGTGGACGACTTCGGGCTTCTGCTGGCGGCGATGAGTAGTAGAAGAGCCGTCGGGAAGAAGTTCGTATGTGACGTCACTCAGCTGACGGACCACTCTGTAGGGACCGAAGTACTGCTTTAGCAGTTTCTCGGAAAGCCCTTGGCGTCGAATCGGAGTCCACACCCACACTCTGTCGTCCTGTTCGAAGGTCACTACTCGGTGGCGGTGATTGTAACGCCGAGCGTCTCGGCCTTGCTGGTTCCGGATGCGCAGTCGCGCAAGCTGCCGTGCTTCTTCGGCGCGCTGAGTAAATTCCTCGGTACCAACTTCGGGAGCATGGCCGTGATGGGGCAACATGGCTTCTGGCATGGTGGACACTTCGCGGCTATACAAGAGAGAGAAGGGCGTCATGCGCGTGGTCTCTTGTTGCGCCGTATTGTACGCGAATGTGACGTACGGCAGGATGTCATCCCAAGACCGATCCAACATCCCAACATCCACGTACGTAGACAGCATGTCGGAGAGAGTTGCCTTTATGTGCCCTCAACAGGCCATACCCTTTCTTACCGGCTGCAGCGGAGGACATCCTCTACGACAGTTGAGCTTCACGGCATTAAGGAAGCTGTTTCTTACATCCTGCGCCAAACCGCCGGCCGTTGGGTTATCTTCACCGATTCGAAAGCATCTCCGCAGATCCTGGCCAACGTGCTGAAGAAAACGAATCACCAGCCAGTTTCCCTGGACATCGGATATCTACATCATTTAGCTATTACCGCAGGGCACTGCATAACATTTCAATGGGTACCTGCTCACTGTGGCATTCAGGGTAATGAAAAAGCAGATGAAGCGGCCCGTAAAGGCCATCAACATCGGAGATACATTAGAACTTTTCTTACGAAATCTGATGCGTCCCAGATGGCTAAAAGTTTTGCTTCCGAAGTAACGTATCGGCTTTGGAGTTTGCCGACACATCAGTACCAATTTCTTCACTCAATCGACCCACATCTTAGATCAAGACTCTCACCCAGAATTCCTCGACATCTGGAAACACTTTATCATCGACTTCGTCTGAATGCTGCATATACAAACGGCCTACGATACCGTTTTAGACAAATGAACAGTCCGCACTGTGACAACTGTGCCACGATAGAAACTGTGGAGCATATCTTGCTTGAGTGCTCTGCGTATGCTAACGAGCGTGCGTACTATGAACATTGCATGCAGAAGCTCTGCTCAGTGCCCCTAACAATGGACAAAGTTTTAGGTCCCTTAGCCTGCCTTAGGCAACAGAGGCTTGCAATGAACTTTCTATTCACATATTTAAAAGACATTGGACATCTCGATAAGCTTTAAATTCACTTGCATGTTACCTTCATGCATTCTTCATGCAGTGAACTTCGTCAGCCTATTTGACGGACTATGCACTCCATCATTCCATAGCTTACATCATTACTCGCCATTGCATCCTTAGTACCCATTTCATGGCCGCATTTTATCTTCGTTTTTTTTTTACCTTTTCCACTCTGCTCTCCTTCTGTCTTTATCTCCCAAATTCCCCTCCCTACGCAGAGTAGCATGCCAGCGATTTTTAAACGCCGGCTAAATTCTCTGCTCTTCATTAAAGAGTCTCTCTCTGTCTCTCTCGGAGAGAGTTTTGTTGAGACGTTCGGTCAGGCCATACGTCTGTGGATGGTAGGCGGTGGATTTCCGGTGGGTAGTGCCACTCAGCTGCATGACGGATTCCAGCAGCTTGGCCGTGAAAGCTGTGCCTCGGTCCGTGATGACAATTGACGGGGCGCCGTGCCTCAGGATGATGCGCTCTACGAAAAATTTCGCTGCTTCGGCGGCCGTGCCTCGTTCGAGCGCCTTTGTTTCAGCATAGCGCGTGAGGTAATCGGTAGCGACTATTATCCACCGGTTGCCCGAGGAGGAAGTTGGAAAAGGGCCCAACAAGTCCATGCCAACCTGCTCGAATGGAAGTCTGGGCACTTGGACAGGCTGCAGTAAGCCAGCTGGCCTTACAGGCGGTATTTTATGTCGCTGGCAATTGTGGCACGTCCGTAAATAGTGGCGCACTGCCGCCGCAGGTTTGGGCCGGTAAAAACTCTTTTGAATGCGAGCCAAAGTTCGAGCACAGCCTAGATGACCGGCGGTGGGCTGATCATGACATGCCTGCAAGACTTCGTCGCGGAGAGTCTCTGGCACGACAAGGAGATAATCCCTTCCCGTTGGAGAAAAGTTGATCTTGTACAGCACGTCGTTTAGGAGACAAAACGAAGAGTGCGTTCTGGCGAAGGGACGGGGTACTTCCGTAGTACGCGCTTGCAGGAAGTCGATGAGTGGTGCGAGCCCCGGGTGCTCACGTTGGTGCTGCGAAACAGTGAGTGCGTCGACAGTTGCGATGAGAGGGAAGTCGGGCTCTTCGTCTTCGTTCGCCGACTGGATAGGCGAACGGGACAAGCGGTCGGCGTCGTTGTGCTGGCGCCCGGACTTATACACGATGGTCATGTCGAACTCCTGGAGACGTACACTCCGACGTGCAAGGCGTCCAGAGGGATCGCGCAAGTTCGTTAACCAGCAAAGAGAATGATGGTCGCTCACGACATGGAAGCGGCGGCCATAGGGATACGGGCGAAATTTCATCACTGCCCAGACAACAGCGAGGCATTCTTTCTCGGTGGTGGAATAATTGGATTCAGCATGAGACAAAGTCCGTCTAGCGTACGCGATGACTCGCTCAGCGCCGTCCTGCCACTGTACGAGCACAGCGCCGAGGCCTACATTGCTTGCATCCGTGTGAACCAGGGTATCGGCATGGGCATCGAAGTGGGCAAGCACAGGCGTTGTTTGCAAGCGGTGCCGTAATTGATCGAATGCCTTTTGCTGTTCGTCTTTCCAGGTGAAGGTGACATCATCCCGGGTGAGACGCATCAACCGGGCAGCGATTCGTGAAAGTTTGCAAAAGGCGCCGAGTCCCAAGAAACGCCGGACTGTCTTCTTGTCAGAGGGAGTAGGGAAGTTGGCGACGGCTCCAGTTTTGGCGGGATCCGGCTGAACACCTCGACGGCTGACGACGTGGCCCAGGAACAGGAGCTCTTCGTAACCAAAGTGGCATTTTTCAGGTTTTAACGTGAGGCCGGCAGATCTGATAGCCCGTAGCACGGTGGAAAGACGTTGGAGGTGTTCCTCGAACGTTGGGGAAACCACAATAACGTCGTCCAGATATACTAAACAAGTTTGCCATTTAAGGCCGGATAAGACTGCGTCCATCATCCGCTGGAATGTCGCTGGAGCGGAGCACAATCCAAATGGTAGGACCTTTAACTCGTAAAGTCCATCCGACATGACAAACGCTGTCTTCTCACGATCCCGTTCATCTACTTCGATCTGCCAATAACCGCTTTTGAGATCGAGCGAGGAGAAGTAGCGCGCATGGCGCAGCCGGTCTAAGGAGTCATCAATGCGTGGTAGCGGGTAGACGTCTTTTTTTGTGACCTGGTTAAGTTTGCGGTAGTCAACGCAGAATCTCAGATTGCCATCTTTCTTCTTCGCACGCGACTTTCGAAGAGCAGCCGCTTAGTGGCTGCTTGTGGAAACGTGGCAATATAATGCATCATGTTTATTGTCCAGTAGCATTTCTGCAATGAAGCGCTGTGAGCGTACTCAGCGAATCAGTACAGATGATGCTATTTTTGATGTCCTCTTTTACTATTTGCTGCACAGTCACAAAGATGGCATAACATTCAGCAGTACTGACACATAATGTAGCATTCACATCATTTTTTTCACTATTGCCTTGAACTACTGCACTTCCAAAATGCATTTCTGTTGTGAAGCCATGAGTGTAAAATTCACTGCTGGTGTCATATATTTTTTTTTTTGCAGTGCCTAGAATTCATGTAATATGTGCTCTATTGGCGTGTTCTTTTTGCGTAAACATGTTAATGTGATACAGCAGGGAGTCTGTACAATGGTCGCAAATGGGCTTGTCACATTGCAATGCTAGGTAGAGCACCTCTATAGCTAAATCTTACCGTTTATCTTCGAAGCTCTTTACTGACAGCCTGATAAATTATTTTTAGTTGCGGAATAATGTTTTGGGTAGGCGCTTGGTGACAATGGTATGGCAGAGGTGTTCCGGGAGAGACAAATTTTTAGGAGGTATGCGCATGTAAGTGCGACTCGTCTATTCCCTAGAGCGGGCTCATTAGCTTCAAAATAAAGGCTGGCTTCTGGAGAAGTTCTGTAGGGTCCTTATGATAGGCGCAGACCAAGATTATGAACAGGCTCTAATCGTTTCATATAGGATGATCTTGCCGAACCTTATACTACGCACTACTAGTCCTGCTTTGGACGCACCAGAAAGCAATGGATTTGCTAAAGAAGTGCTCAACGCACCCGCTACGTTTTCGCAAAAGTACTGTTTTTTTTCAGGAGAAAACTTAAATTAATTTCAGTGCGTCCAAGTAGCCAATTTATTTAGTGTCATTTGTTTTTTTCCCTCACAGGCAGATATGCTGGAGGAAGTGCATGCTATTGGCAGGTCATCAACATAAACGGAATACATTGTTTATTTATTTATTTTCCCCTCAGATCCTTGCAGGCATTGCAGAAGGGAGTGGGTAGAAAATATAGAACAAAACAATGGAGAAAAAGGAAACGGGTACATCAAAGATAAATCCTGTGTATGCAATGTTAGCCTAACAAAAATACATTAGTGCAGAAAAAAAATCGTCAGAGTTTACACAACACCAGCCACAGCTGTGCGAAAGTTATTTACGTCAGTAATAGATACAATTTCATCAGGGAGATCGTTCCATTCCTTAGAAGTACGGGGAACAAATCAGCGTAAGAAAGAAACTGTTTTGCATAATGGGATGGCAACTTTGTGGGGATTATCAATTCGGCGCGATAAGTAGTAAGGTTTATGAAATAAATTATTGTGCAGGCTGGAGTGATAATATAATTTGTGAAATAGGATTAGCCGACAAATTTTTTGTCGCGAAGCCAATGGCTGAAGGCTAATGTTAGCTTTCATTGCCGTTATGCTAGCTCCTCGGTTATAATTAGAAAGAATGAAGCGAGCGTAGATACTTTGAACACGTTCAAGCGAAGTAACTAAGTAGTGAAGGTAGGATCCCAGACTGCTGGTGAGTATTCTAGCTTCGGACGTATTAATGTTTTATAAATAACTGATTTCAAAGAAGAAGGTGCGCGAGAAAAATTACGTCGCAGATTACCTAAAGTTTTGTTAGCGTTATTCATTATGTAATCTATGAGAATCCTCCATGATAGGTCAGAAGTAATGTGAATGCCTAGGTATTTATAAGATGTGACGCTTTCAAGTAGAATGTCATTCAAATAGAACACGGGAGACGGATTAGCAGAACGGGATACACGCAAGCCCTTGCATTTATTAAACTTTAGCTCCATTAGCCGCTAACTGCACCAATTAATTATAGCCGTAAGGTCGCGCTGTAGGATGTTAATATCGTTATCGCTTTTAATCTCGCGAAAAATCACACAGTCGTCGGCAAATAAATGTAAGTTAGAGGACACATCAGAAGGAAATCATTGATATAAATTAAGAACAGTAATGGTCCAAGAACGGAACCCTGTGGAACACCAGAAAGTACATTAACAAAGGGTGAGTTGTAACCATTAGCAGCGACAGATTGGGAAGGGTTAGTCCGAAAGCATTCAATCCATTTGAACAAGTTATTGTTAGTATTTAGGTGACGTAATTTATGAAGAAGCAAGTAATGGCAAACCTTACCAAATGCTTTTGAAAAGTCTAAAAAAATGCAATCAGCGACTGATGACCTTTCAAGTATATGTTGCAAGCTGTTTGTGAAAGAAATTAGTTGAGTGTCACATGAATATTATTTTCGGAAACCATGTTGTACAGAGGAGAAAAGCGAATTGCTTTCGAGAAAGTTCACAAGTGTAGTGAATATGATATGCTCGAGCAGTTTGCAGCATGTGCTAGTGATAGATATGGGGCGATAATTAGCAGCAGATGTCTTGCTCCCCGAGTTGTGAAGTGGCACGATCTTCCCGATTTTCCATTGTTCAGGTAGTGTGCCTGTGTCCACTGACTGTTGGAATATATGAGTTAAAATAACTGAACTATGGACACAAGTATTTTTTTAGGAATTTAGCATTAACGAGGTCGTATCCTGGACTGGAATGATCTTTCAGAGTACTAATTAGCCGAGCAACACCGGCTGGGTGAACAGTCAGGAGGGCATCATCGAGTAATCATGTTGATGTACATCAGGAAGGCGGGTGCGGCTGTGGGTGAAAAATTATTCACAAAAGTATTGTTTAATACAGTAGCACAGACGGTATTATCAATTGGATCACCACGCGAGTCTATCAAAGCAATAGGATTGCTGGCTGTGGGATTTATAACTCGCCAAAATTTTCTAGGATTTGTTTTTAATATATCCGGTAAGGTGTTAGATAGGAAATGGTTTTTGGCATTTTTTAGGGTGGTTATGTATGTTTTGGAGGCAGCTTTGTAAGCAGTCCAGCGCGAAGTAGCTGGTGAAAGTTTTGCGATGTGATACAGCCGTTTTGTCTTGTTTGATAATCTTTGATATGGATGTTGTACCATGGCGCGTGCGAGTTCAAACGATGTTCCGCACTGGAATATATTTGTTTGTTAGACTGTCAACCTCAGCTGCAAAGATATCCCAGTTTGATTGAATGCAGTGATCATAGAAGTTTGAAAGAAAAGATTGCACGAAAACGCCCAGTTCGTTATTTATTGCTGTGAAATCTGCTCTCTTATAGTCGCGTATTTTATTTTTTGCTTTAGAAGGTTTGGGGGGGGGGGGGGGGGTGCCGCGTTGAGATGAAAAGTAATTAATGAATAATCACTAATACCTGTTAACTGAGTGATGTCGGATACATAATCAGGCCTAGTAGTCAGGATAAGATCAAGAATGTTTGAAGCATTGAATGAAAATCTAGTTGGTTCAGTAATTAGCTGCGTCAGTAAAAATAGAGAGCATAAGTTAATGAAATCATCGCCTTGCACCGAGAATGGAGGCAATGTGGGCATGGTATTGGTGTTCGAAAAGATGTTTGGAAAATTAAAGTCCCCGAGTAGAATTATAGGAGCCGAATGGAATGTAGTACTCATTTTGTTAAGACAGTCATGAATTTCGTTTACAAAGGAAGGTGGGGTGGATCGGGATCGATAGCATACACCTAGTATTAATTTACGATGGTCAAGAGTTAACGGCACCCACACTATTTCAAGGCTAGTAATAATGTTGACGCTTGAGGATGGAATGTAATCAGATATAGCGAGTAGAACGCCGCCACCATGATGAGACAGGCGATCACATCTGTATATAGAAAATTTTTCTGCGTTCTGAAAAATTTCGTGGTCTTCAACGGGAGGCGAGAGCCATGTTTCTTTAAGGGCAATAATATGCGCAGAGCATGTATCAGTAATAGATGATAGTGCGTCATGTTTATTGTGTACACTCTTAGCGTTGGTAAATGAGACAGAGAGTTTCGATTTGGGCGGAGAATTCAGACCACCACCCCTCACGCGCCCCTAGACAGAGGCGGAGGATGAAGCACCTGAGTGACTAGCGTTGCTAGCTGTGCGTGTCCGAAGTTCCAGAATGCTATCGGATATTGAGTCGTACGAGTATAACCTTTCTTTCATGGACAGTTCATCGTATTTAAGCTTGAACTTTGGAGACTAGGATTGAGATTTTGCAAAATCGATTAGCTTTTTGCGGGCGGCCCGTGTGGCAACCGAAAAATCTTCGTTTACTGTTACTTCCTCGGATTTGAGCAGACTACGAAGTGAGAGCACTTTATCTCTCATTTTAAAGTTGGAAAATTTTGCAATAATGGGGCGACATTTGTCGGAAGAAAAATTGCCTAAACGGTGGGCACGCTAAAATGAGTCCGCGGGAAAGATTCATAAACGGCCTTAATCTGATTTCATGCTAGAGACAGGGTGTGGTTGATGGTCCTTTTCGATCACAAAATGAACAAGGGAGGGGAAAACCTCAGGTTGCTTGAGCCAAAGTTTCGACAAGGGGAATTGTCTTCGTCTTAATCTGAATTGTTAGTTTTTCTTCTGTTTCGAGCCATGATTCTTCTGAATCGGCAATGCCGTAAAATATTAGGTTATCCCGTCGACACCGATCTTCTAGCTTATTGTGACGTGATTTTAACCGGCAGTTTTCAGCTTTAAGTTCTTCTACTGATGTCTGAGTCATGGCTATTTCTTCTGATAAATGATCGAATAAATCTGACTTGGTTTCTAGGTCGTCTAGTCGATTGCGAATATCGGTGATGTCTGATTGTATACTTTTTTGACCGGATTTTATGGATTTTATATCAGCGGCCAACTCTGTTTGAGACTTCGCACTTTGCGCGGAACGCGTGTGCAGATCTTTGAGTAGCTTAAACAGAACTGTCATTTGCTCAGCAGGGTCATCAGGTAAGTTATCAAGTTCAGTCACAGCAGGTTGGCGTTTAGGAGGGCCAGGATTAGATTCAACATCACCACAGCATAACAGGAGAAACAACATTGAGAAGCACTCACATAATATTTCGCACAAAGTTCCGGGGCACGGGAACACTACTAGGAATCTGTCATCGGATTTTTTCGCATATGGCGGAGATTTTTTGCACACGTGCATGTCGAAAGAGCGCTGAATCAAGACAATGCCTTGAGCTGTGTTCCCGTGCCCAGTGAAGCTTCCGTTGACGGCGGGGCCGCTTAACTAGCTGACGGGTAGTGATGTCGTTGCCGATGGTGCCGGACGAAAATCGTCGACTTGTACCGGGGGAAGGTCACAGTAGGAAGGGAGCGTGAAGCCGTGATCAGCGGGTTGTGGGCTCGGTACCCGAAACGACTCCCAGGACACTGACTGGTGTTACTGCGCAGCTGATTGCAGCGATGCGAGTAAAGCCAGGAAAGCCTGCATGTCGAAAGAGCGCTGAATCATGACGATGCCTTGAGCTGTGTTCCCGTGCCCAAGTAATGAACTGGACATTATTTTAACTCGAGAACTAATTTTTACATTGAAGACTGTTCTACTTAGAATACACGCCTGGGGTACACCGTTCTCTTGGATGATAGCCATGTGGAGAGTTGATCCTAGGCCCACACGGCGCTGCCACGCACGGCTAAGCGTAGGTGCTCGGGTCCCCGGTGACGCACTGCTCACCAACATCCCCCTACGGGGAAGTCCCTGCGGATGCTCGGGAAACCGCGGTGTCACAGCTCTCAATCACGTGCATGTTGCAGATGTCCCTGCGGCGCATTATTTTCCTACAATAGTTTTACTTGATTGGTTTAGTTGGTTTATACTACAGGTGGAATTAGCCTTGAGAGCACCTAGAACGTGTTTCTGGTGATGTTATTAGTTAGTTAGTTTAGTTAGTTTATGGGGTTTAACGTCCCAAAGCGACTGAGGCTATGAGAGACGCCGTAGTGAAGGGCTCCGGAAATTTCGACCACCTGGGGTTCTTTAACGTGCACTGACATCGCACAGTACACGGGCCTCTAGAATTTCTCCTACAAAGAAATTCCAGCCGCCGCGGCCGGGATCGAACCCGCGTCTTTCGGGTCAGCAGCCGAGCACCATAACCGCTGAGCCACCGCGGCGGCCTCTGGTGATGTTATTGACAAAATGGCTCTGAGTAAGTAGTAACTACGGCGGTCAAGTTATCTGATCATTTTCCGGCCCAGGATTTAAAACTCAGGAACCTTTGCGCAGCGAGAAGAATGGCGGAGCGACAAATCTTGCGGAAGAAAGACGACAGGGACTTGAAGACGACCTTCAATAGGCTGAATTCTGACATTCGACGGCACACGATCAAGCTCTACAGGTCGCAATGGGCCTCAGTGTTCGCTTACCATGCATGAATACTGCTCCATTCTGCAAGTTAGCTTGTACCAAGATTGATACCAATCTGAGGTGGGCTCCCAAAACCGATTATGAATAAGGTGACAGAGCAGTGAGTGAAAAGATAGAAAACATTGAAAACGGTTGCCAGGACAATGTAGAGAAAGGCAGATAACTGTTACTTAGACAGAAAAATTTTGAAGCACATTTTGTTAGAGATGGGAGGTGCTGCAGAGCCAATTTATGAAATGGCAGAATTGAGGCGCCATGTATCAGTGGCAAATATAACTACTGGCACAATAAACATCTTAACACGTTGCAAAGTTTTTCTGTGCGTTTAGATTGTAACCAAATCTCGCCCGTGTGTACACTTTTCACGTAGCATGATTTTTGCTCTTTGAGCTACTTTTCATCTTGCATATTACGGTTACGTGATGGCAAGCCGATGAATACGGAACATAAAGAATGGTAATGACATCACTTGATGGCGATGACGGCCCGGCGCGAGCGCTCCCGCCCGCGTCACTGCACATTTCGTCGTCTTCTAGTCCACCACACGACCCGGGGCAACCGAGCGACCGTCCCGATCGCGAACTAGAAGAATTGCGCAGGTGATGAAACACAGCACATAGCGATGGGTGTGACAGGAGAAGTGAAGAAAGAAAATAAAGGAATTGCCGTCACGATGAAAGAGATGAGTAGATGATGCGCGGATGAAGCCAGGTCCACGAAGACTGAAGAGCCGCCAACCACCGGAAGCCAACGCCGATGCCCGTGGACACAGCCAACGGCAGGGCTGGGGTGCTGTGTTCTCATGGGTGGGTGGATTGTCAGTGGGGTCTCAGGTCAGTGCCGCCGTAGGTTGCGCCTTCTCCGTTCTCATGTGAGGTCCATCAGTGCGACCTCACATCAGTGGGGGCGGTCTTGGATCAAGGTGCTGGTAGACATGTCGTGGTGTCTTCACGTCGGGGCTTGCGGTGGGGCGGAGGAAGTCGGGGCCTTCGGGACATGAGTGGCAGGCTAGGGCAATGCCAGGACGTACGAAACCACGAGCACTCCACAGAAGACCTCGGCGGACATCATGGCTCTGTAGCTCCGGCACCAGGATGGTGAAGGTACGCCCCACCTCCACCAATGTTCTTACGTGGCCCAAGGCGAGAACGACGCTAGAAATTCCTGGGCACAGTGCTCAGGCCGAGAGAGCAGGGCGCGCACAGAGAACACAGAGCACAGGGCACTAAAGCCCAGAGCAAGCGCACCACCGAGACCCTTCGTTCACCTCGTCTTCAGCCATGATACCCGTTGGAGTACAGAGGGCATCTCTTTTGTCTACCAGTTTTCGCTCCTGCCTCTTGCCTCTTACCGCACGTGGGGGACCTACACTCCTACCTTTGTATCAATATCTTCAGCACTTAGCATATGCACTACCCGCTTGCAAAAGGTGAATGCTGTTTATTTTTTAGAGGAGTTGCCTTATTGTTATCTAAATCTTTTAGCGGACTGTTAGGCGGATGTGCGTTGTTGAGGGAATTTGGGCAGAGTGTACAGAGAACAAAGGTCACAAGAAAACAACCTTAAAACGCAATCCTACAATGCATTTCATGTGGTCTAAACACTACTCTCTGCTTCAGCACCGTTCTTACTATATGGCCTCAGACAATATGAAACATGACGTGAGAGTACTGATTTAAAATAGTACATGTTCATGAGCCAAAAGAGACCGCAAACGTGCAGGTGGAATTAGAAACATGTTTCGATGCGCACAATCGGCTCATATCCTCGACGACAAAGTGCGTATTAAGGCTAAAGCCGTTAATGTCTCATCGTTGTCGACAGAAGGCTGTCAGCAGAGGTGTTACGCTTTTGACTAGTGTCCACCGAGGCGAGACAGTTACAGGGTATGTTCCTTTCCTCAAATACAATTTTCAATTTTTTTCCTTACGGCCCCTATTACTCTTTATTCTTTCACTCCCACTTCCTCCCTTCCTCTACAAACGAATGACGGGTGTCCACCGAGATACGTGAGACAGTTGCTGTGTAATTTCTTTTCCTCAAATACAATTTTTATTTTCCTCCGCTGGAGCGGACGCAGGCTGAAAATGCCTCTCCCATAACCGAGAGTAGAGTAAGAATGAAATGCAGGACGATGCAGAAGGGTACGCCGACGCGAGACGCAGGCCTGACAAGTTTGTATATGCAGCGCGTTCGGAACTGTCTAAAGTGCGTTGAGGCGAAAGCCTTTTCCGCACCACTTTGCCTATGTGACACTGGTGACGCCAACACTAAATTACGTCACACATAATTGATGACGAAGTAATGACAAATTACTAATTAGTGACCTCTTACTGGTTAATGACTAAATACTAATAAAGTGCTAATTAATGACGCTTAAGCTTCGCCTTCAGGAGTGGAACGCGACAGCATGTTGTAGCGTTGCCAGGCAGTCCACGGAACGCCACCACCGACGCGACGCTTTTTGAGGAAAGGAAATGGAGCAGTAATTCTCTGTCACCTCGGTGGACTCCCGAACCGCACCGTTCAGGAAGGGAGGAACGCCACCATCCGTTCGGTGCGATGCTTTGCCCTTTGAACGCAAGGCTTTTTGAGGAAAGGAAATGGCGCAGTAATTCTCTGTCATCTCGGTGGACACCCGAACCGCCCCGTACAGGAAGGCAGGAACGCCCCCACCCGTTTGGCGCGAAGCTACCGGCGCATGAATAGCGGTCCTGTAGGAGGGCTTAGAGAGTCTCGTTAAATCTCGTTAAATCTCGTACGTTGCCCGGACGTTCTCGTTTCAGTGCCCGGATGTTGGCTCTCGGTCTCGGCGTGACGTCACAACACTGCCGACAATGGGAGCTAAAAGCATTTCATGCTTAATAAAACTTGTGCGGCGACTAGTGAGCATATGTTTTTTAGGTGCGCGATGAATTTTCGGAAGCGATCCGGATCATGAGAGGGAAATAACTAGAAGAATACGAATTGGTGCAGCGCATTTGGCAGGTTCTCTCAAATCAAGAATAGCAGTTCAACATTATCCCTCAAGAGGAAACTCTGTAACAGCTGTATCTTACCGGTACGGGGTTCTTTAGAATCAGCTGCCAAGCATGAGCGCAATTTGTCCCAGTCAGTCAGAAGCTGCGAACGAGGGCTGAAAATCTTGGAATCATAAGCATTAATAGTCGAGACCGGAAAGTGGTCACTTTCAAGGCTGTCTTGGAGCACCGTGTGAGACTCAACCATTATGTTCGGTGTGGCCCATGTGAGATGGGGTGGGGTGTCGCGGGACACTTGTGCCAATGCGAGTGGGTATGATGGGGTTTGTGATCAGGCTGTCACTGACTGGAGAGACCGTCTGGTGAAGGTCATCCAGGCGAACAGCAAAAGCATTAAAAATACCCCTAAGGCGCCGCAGGGTGATTCGCATCTGGCTCATCTATGGGAGGCCCGACAGGGACTTCTAAAGCGCTGCCGTCATCAGCGGCAGAACCGAAAATTGATACTCCGCATAGCCGCTCTCACTCGCGAGGCAGAAGAATACGCGAACACGCTAGCCTGCGCAAACTGGGCAACCTTTTGTAACAATCTCAAAGGTACATTAAGCACAAAACGGACGTGGTCCCTCCTACGCGCTCTATTAGATCCAACAACCACTAAATCTGAGACAAAAGTAAACACACAACGTCTAATACAACTAGAGTTCCAAAAGGGTACCGACGTAATTGGCCAACTACGGGACACTTATATACCCACACCCCATCAGTCAGCAGATCCACCCAATCTACCTCAACCTAACCCAGAACTTGATGCCGACATCACCTTAAACGCAGGCCGCCGAGCACTCTTCAGTATTCGCCGCTCTACTGCGCGGGGCTGGATGGCATTACGTACAAGACACTACTCAATCTGGACGAAGTCTTCCTCCAGGAACTCACGGAGCTCTTTAATAACCACTGGCTAGCTTGGACGCTCCCATCAGCCTGGACCCACTCCAGCATGCGATTTATACCCAAACCGGGCAAACCCCTCACCCTTCAAAATTTGCGCCCCATCTCCTTAACGAGCTGTGTCGGTAAGCTCTTCGAGCATGTCATTTTCAATCGCCTGCAACCGTTTCTAGAAACAGCAGGATTTTTCTCCAACGTTCAATTCGGCTTCCGCCCAGACATCTCGGCGCAAGACGTACTTCTTGTCCTTAAAGAGTCCCTCTTTTGCACCAAGCGCCATGCAGCCAGTACGCGAGCCATACTGGCCTTGGATATTCATAAAGCTTTCGACACAATAAGCTATGATCATATCCTCACGACATTAGCCACCACGGTATGCGGCGCCCGCATATGGCAATATATTTGGGCCTTCCTTCAGGGACGCACGGCAGAACTCCACCTTGGGGATATTCCTTCCCAGCCTTCCCCCTGCCTAACCGGGGTACCCCACATGGGGCGCTTCTGTCCGCTTTACTTTTTAGCATTGCCCTAGCGCCCCTGGCAAACGCCTTTGCTGCTATCCAAGGGCTCCACACAGCCATATACGCAGATGATATAACCCTCTGGACAACGGGAGGATCCCTTGGAACAGCCCAGGATATCCTGCAATCTGCCATAGACATCACTACCGCTCATTTAGCAAACGCAGGCCTGCGTTGCTCTTCAAATAAATCGGAACTCCTCCAACTGACGCCCCTCCATAGTGACCCCCAGATTGAACTGCACATGTACTGAAACACAGAGCCCATTGTGCCTCAGGTGAAGGTTCTCGGCCTTCTCATCAGCAACACACTCGATGCAACCGGCACCCTTCAGCTCTTGCAAAGACAGACCAAACAGGTCGCGGCATTTATCAGGCGGGTGGCAGCACGAAATCATGGGCTGTCTGAACGCGAGACCCTCAATATGACAAATGTACTAATCATTAGCCGAATTATATACCACCTCCCATACCACATACTCACTGAGCGGTAAACACAGCAGGGAGATATCCTAATACGCACGGCTGTCACCTCCGCCTACGTCTTCCACGGTCGGTTAGCACGAAACGTCTCCTGGCCACTCGTACCCACAATACTGTGATCGAATTAATAGAGGCTCAACGCACCAAGCAATTAGTCCGCCTGAGTCGCACAGAAACAGAACAACGCCTACCAACATTAGTGCGCTGCGTCCAGATGCAGCCTTTTCCAGAGCCTTTTGGATGCAGCGCAATGCGGTGCCTTCGAACTACGCGCCACACCAGACTGCGGAGGTGCCACTTTGGGCAGTACCAAAACCATCTATACGGACAACAATCCCAGGGATAACAAAGAAGACGCACATTCCAACAGTCGGACTGAAACAGCTGGCGCTGTCATACATTACCGCCATGTATACTAACACCCAGCATGTTTTCGTGGACGGATCCGTGACGACGACTTCTTCAGCTGTAGCGGTGATAGTGCCAGGAAATGCCTCATGTCACCGTTTCAGGCTCATGCACAAAACGTCCTCTACGGCAACCGAATTGGCAGCCATACGAGAAGCCGTCCTTTATATTGGTCACCAGCCAGCGCAGCAATGGATTATATTCTGCGATTCGAGATCGGCATTGCAGGTCGTACAAACTTATCTACAACCAAGGGAATGCGAGCAGCTGGTTCAACATATTGTGCTTTTGTTAGCCGAAGCTTTCCACGGCGGCCATATCATAAAGTTTCAATGGATACCGAGCCATTGCGGCATAGCGGGAAACGAGCGTGCTGACGCCGAGGATCGGATGGCACATAATGATGGTGCTTTCATTGAGATAGCCTTTTCTAGATCAGACATTGGAGCCTTGTTGGCGCATTTAAAGCAAGCGGCAATGCAGTCGCACTGGCATGATTCGAGTCATCAACAGGACCGCGTCTGTAAGCTTGACGCTGGCACATGATTACATTTGCCATCTATGGTGGTGCGACGTCATGGGACTTTACTCCACCGGCTACGGCTTGGCGTTGCCTACACCAAATACTATCTTCACAAGATCGGCATCGAAAGTAACCCAAATTGTGCACAGTGCCACACTCCAGAGTCTATTAAGGCGGAAGCCTTTAATGCCTCATCGTTGTAAGCAGGAGCTGTCGACAGAAATGTCACGCTTTTCAATTGGTCGAAACGGTCGGGACGTCACAGTGCACGAATTTGAAACGGGGCCAATTGTACCTTGCCTACTAACCATGCAACCAATTAAAGGGATCGTGTAGTGATGCTCCAAGTTTGACTGAGTTTAGTTAAGTGCTTACTTAACCAATTAGCCTAATTACCCTTTCTAGTCAGAAATAAATAAAACCCAGCAGGAATCGCACCCCGGTCTCCGGAGCGCCAGTCGAGCACTCTACCATTCCGCCATGCCAGCTCGATGGTTTGGAATTAACAAAGGTGCGTCTAGTGAATACGGTGTCTTCGTTCACTCCCATCTTCCTCCCTTCCCGTTACGGCGAAGTTTATACTCCGTTTCATACATCATGTGCAACGCGGTGAAGGCTACGGAAGTAGTCCGCAGAAAAAAATAAAGAGAGGTGTATCCCTCCGCGCTGTTTTGTGGCCGTGCGGTCTAACGCGTCGCTCCATCTTCCTCCCTTCCCGTTACGGCGAGGTTTAGGTGTCCACCGAGATATGACAGATACATCTCCTTTCCTCAAAAACCAATTTACCGACGAGCAAGGCGTATTTGTCCGCGTTTCAGATTGGTCCAAATTGTCGTCACGCCGCTGAGCTGGACGCCATTTTCTCAAAAGTAAAAGGGAGGCGGACAGAAAGAGTAAACACGGCGGCCAGCGGGGACAGCGAAAACGTGAAATGGAAAAAGACGACACACGCAAAATACAAAATCACAGATCTCGACCGATTCATTCGCAATATCATCGGTTTTTGTCACGCTGATGACAAATGTGTTACCAACGAAGCCTGTCGGCAATGCATTTGTTATTTTTCGCTCACCACAAGCAACGCACTATTTTCTGTCACGGATGCAGGCTGCGCAAAAAAGAGCGCTAGCTTTGACAGCGTTGCACCTGATGTATGAAACGGAGTATAGGTGTCCACCGAGATATGAGAGAGAGAGGTACATTTCCTTTCCTCAAAAACCAATTTACCGACGAGCAAGGCGGATTTGTCCGCGTTCCAGATTGGTCCAAATTGTCGTGACGTCACCGCGCGCGAATTTTGACGGGTGTCCACCGAAATATGTGAGGCAGTTACTGCGCAACTTCCTTTCCTCAAATACAATTTCCATTTTATTCATTACGGCCCCTCTTTCTTCTTTCACTCACACTTCCTCCCTTCCTGTACGTTGCGGCTCAGGTGTCCGCCGAGATGACAGAGAATTACTGCGCCATTTCCTTTCCTAAAAAAAATCGTTGCGTTCAAAGGGCAACGCATCGCGCCGAATGGGTGGTGGCGTTCCTTGGACTCCGTGGCAGCGCTACAACACGCTGTCGCGTTCCACTCCTAAAGGCGAAGCTTAAGCGTCATTAATTGGCAGTTAATTAATGCACCAACAAAATGTGCAGTGAAAAATCGCGCAGCAGAATGCAGCACTCAGGCTTTCGCCTTTCACCACTTTAGCCGCTAAAGTTCCTCGTAACTTTTGAACACCTTCTTTGCTAGTGGCCGAACTATACTGCTGAAAGAACATTGGAGGAGACCGTGAAACAACTGGACTCTCGCCCTATCTCTGAGGAAACTCTTCTGGGCGCCAGGACCAGACGTTCTGATTGGTGGCGCGTGATAAAGGCCCTGCTCAACTTTTTGTGCGAAACAGGCCTGGATACTCGTCTGTGACCGCCTGTGCACAACCTACATGGTTAACATGTGTCGGTGTTTGTGTTGCAGACACCAGTTTTATGAGTTTTATGTGCGTCTACTAACCGCGATGCGAGTGCCAGCCAGAGTGGTGTGTGTGTGTGTGTGTAGACATCACCCGTGAAACTCATTGTATTATGCCATCATCAGCCTTCATTCGCACTTTCCTTTTCCTCCTCTTCCCTTTCCCCTGTGTGGAGTAGCAGGCCAGGGCCATGTTACCACCGGCCGACCTCTCCACCTTTCCCTCATTAACATTCCTTTCTCTCTCTCTCTCAATCCACTCATTCCCACCCCAACAAGTCCTACACCTTACATGGTTTCTCTGCGCACTCAGAATCACATATATCAGAAGCCCCTACCGCGCAATATAAGCGCCAGTCTCCATCAGGGTAGACGGCAGGCACGAGCGAGCTATTACACGAAAACATACAGCAATCGCTCCGATATCCTTTATGTCGACGCGGCAGAAAATTCGAAACCAGGATATTTCACGGCAGTCGCAGCCTATGAAGACGACACAGTGGGGGCCGCCGCCACTATCCGGACTAATTCGCCTACAGAAGCGGAAGGAGCCGCCATCGCACTAATTCTGGCCCTCTCCACCATTGACAAAAACGTAACCGAAATTTGCGCAGATTCCCAGGCCGCGTACCACCATTACCTATGGGGCGTGGCGACGCCGCCAACACATCGTATTCATGCCACAGTCACCTCCCTCGACCGAACGGTTACTATGTCGTGGGTCCCTGGGCATGCCTCGATCCCCGGTAATGAGCGCGTTCATGCGCTGGCCCGAGAACTCTCTTCCCGGACCTCGGATGATCAGGCACCCTACCCTGCGAAAGAGGCCCCATCGGTCCTCACTACATATCATCAAATTACAACATTATACAAACTCAGCCGCATGACACTGCCCCCACCCCACAGTACCTTGTCGCCCTCACCCAGCGCCGCATGGCGATAATTACAGACAGGCTGTTTTATTTCCTCCCCCCCCCCCCGTCTCTCATGCTTTCACCCCACCTTTCCTCCTGATTTTACCACCTGTGGCGTGCCCAGATCCACACTTTTCCACTACCTTTGGGAATGTCCTTCCCCAAAGGCAGTACCCCACATCCCCAATCCCTCTCATTCTTCCTGGCAGGCTGCTTTACGGACAGCGCAGCCCGCCGGCCAGAAATGGCTGGTGGATCGGGCTTTACGTGAAGCAAAAGCCCGTGGACTCCTGGACCACTAGGGGACCACCCTGGAAGATTTTTTTTCTGTAATGAAGTTGCTTCCATCCATCCATCTATCTTACCGGTACTCACCTACGGGGCAGAAACATGGAGGCTAACAAAATTGTTCAGCTTAAGTTGAGGACAACGCAGCAAGCTATGGAAAAAAAATACGTTAAGAAACAAGAATCGGGCAAAGTGGACGAGAAAAAAGGGCGGGTTAATGACATCCAGTCAAAATCAAGAGGAATAAATGGGCTTAGGCAGCGCAAGTAATGCGGAGGCAAGATGACCGCTGGTTCTTAAGGGTAACAGAGTGGATGTTAAGTGAAGGTAAGCGTAGCAGGGACCGGCAGGACGTTAGGTGGCCGGATGAGACTAAGAAGTTTGCGGGAATTCGGTGGCCGCCGCCGGCAAAGGACGTCGTTAATTGGAGAGACATGGGAGAGGCCTTTGCTCTGCAGTGGGCGTAGTCGGGCTGATGAAGATGAAGACGATGAGTTTTTGTGTAAAACCGAGCCGCACAAAAAATGCTGTTTTTCATTGCGGTATGCTGCCTTCCCTTCCATCTGTATATTGTGTAGCAACATTCTAAGGTTAAAGTTTCTCCTGAAGAACTTGAGATTATGGGAATCCAGGCTTCACTTCTCCTGTCCTCTCTTCCGAGCTGGTAAAAAAAGGACAGGCAAACGGAAATGTACCCTCTGTGCGAAAAGTTATTTTCTATTTATCTGCTTTTCTTCTCAATACAGTGTAAGACACAATGTGGCGCAAGAACAACTACAAACAAAAGAATACGTTCCAAAAACAAAATCACTCTGCCTCTCGCAAAAAAACTTCGAAACACTACCTTTCACTCTGCATGCTCCCTCGACGGACGCTATCGACCTCGACGCCTACTGTTCACTTTGTTCGGCCTTGTTTAACACCCCCCTTTCTTTTATCCTTTCTGCAAACACACGAACTTTCAATTTCATCGGCTCTCTCTGAGGGCGCTAGCTTCCTTTGCATATCGGCCCCGGTTCTCCTGACGGCTTCTCCGGCTTCCCTTCGCCTACATTTCGGTATGAGACGTTGGCAACGCGCTATTTCCATATTGCGCATCTAGGAGGCAGCCGAAGCCGCCTCCGCTACATTTTGGCGAGTTGCGGATGCTGGGCCTATGAGTTTCCTTCTGGAACATTTCCAAAGTTCCTGTTTTCTTATACTGCTTCGGTACACGAAAAGTATTACCCTTGATTTACGTTGCAGGCTTGAGCTTCCCTGCCCATGGTTAAAAGCCAAACGAATGTTGGGCACGCAATTTCCTGAAACTGGGCTTGATGTTTGTGAACCGAAAGAAAAACACCACGTGGAAACCACTGCATTAGACTAGCTAAAAAAATGGTACAGGTCCTTATGTCGTTTATTTGAAAGTAGAGTGTTGCACAGGGAAAGAGAAAATTTTAATACTTTCTAGCACTCAAAACAAGAACGGAAACAAAACAAACAGAACATTAAAGTGATGGTTATAATTAAAGGCTTCCCTTACGTCTTGAAATACTGAGAGTTCTGAAGCTGATGTGGAAAAGTTAGCTAATCACACTTTTTCGACCACTTTTCTCTGTAGCCCAAATGTACTCATGATAAGGGATTAAATCCCATCTGCAGTCTATCTCTGCCCCACTTCCGTCAGTAGCCCTTCAAAGATACTGAACGCGGCTTTTATTCCCGTTATTCTCTTATCTACCTGCGAAATACCGCTGCTTAAGTAGTTCTTTTCATGGTTTCTCCTTGGCTTTTGCTCTCAACATTGCTTCGTTTAAAATGGCACTTCTTAGCCTACTGGGGATCAAACACAAGCAACTGACAAGAGACAGGTGGGACACACAACTGCAGCATTTATTAAAAAACACGACGCATGAACGCGCGTACTGATCGAAACAACATGCGCACCTCTCATCAGCGTTTTCTCTCCTGCCTCAATTTTCCAAACATCTCTGTACAGTTCGAAAAAAGAAACAAAGTCACCATAGCACCTCTTACAGTTGTCCAAGTTGTAATGTGGCTCTCTCCTTGGATGATCCCCAACACTTATTGTCTCCATTCTTGCTCGCACCCTGGTTTGAAGAGGAAACTTGCCAGCACTCATATTGTATGCTCACAATTCGAATTTTCTGTACATTAGTTTCTTCCGTCTGCATCGCAGTTTGTTACGCGATGCGATGATTGAGTCAGAATACCATAAATTAAAACCTGGGAACAGTATAAGACCTGACGCTAAGGGACAAATTTGCATTCATTACTCATTGCTTTCCTGCCGCAACAGAAAAGCATGCAGTCGTAGTAGTCACGAGAAAGAAATTAAAGTCATAAAATGTAAACTTAAATTCTAAACGGCTAAGCAATGTTGGTTAAAACAAAGCCGGCAGCCCTTGGTCATAGTATTCCACATAGAGGAGCAGACGTGACAGTTAACAGAGTTCAACGTTTAAGTGTAATACTGTGGTGGGCGTCACTGATTAAACGATTACGGCTCTTAAATATTTCACGACAAGTCCTTCACGAGAGGAGGACCTGCCACAAGCACCTGTTCGATGAAGGCTCCACTTCGATACCACTCCCTTCAACGTCTTCGAGCGGTGACCGGCAGTAGAGATGGTTGTGAAAAGCAGAAGCAAATGATGTGTGAACAGTTCTTTTGTGTGCCCTTGCTCTTTCTCTGAGGAATAGTGCCGCAGAATGCCTGATAGGGAATGCCCGAAGGCCGAAACCGACGATAAGAAATGTCATTAATCAAGTTCAACGACCCCTGAGACATGGGCAGAATGGTTCACGTTGGCTTTGGAGGAATTCCAGCACAGATGGGAGGTCGTCGGTGATGGAATAAATCCGCACCCGAAGAGAAGTAAAAACATGGAGATAGGAGCAGGTGGCGGAGAAAGGGGCTGAACATTGTGTGCCATATTTGCCACGGCCTTTCTGATCGAGGCTCAGTCGTAGCTTTCGTGTGTTCACTCGCGCTACTTGCCTTTGCCCGCTATTTAAGGATCAGGACTCATTGTCGAGGTGTATATAGATTATGACGCTAAACAGCGGAATGATAAAGTAAAGGGCAGGAGAATATAGATAGGGTGTGGATAATGAGCCAACTATTGCTTTTGAAGAAGCCCGCCAGGAACTTTGCGGACAGCAGCGTCTTCATCTATGGTTACTTAACTGGCTATTGACCTTTGCCCGCGTCATATTGCGAAGGGATAAGAAGGTTTTGGTGAAGAAGAGAATAAACTGCAGAATACAGTTGAACCATATCTTTAAAAAAGTGCATGGTTGGCATGCGCGCGTTTCTTGATATCTTAAACGCTTATTCAAGGCGTCATTGCTTCTTCACACATAAAGATCGCGCTTTTCCAGGCTGTGCCATGCATCCTCCTTCCACTGCTTCAAGCATGGCGACCATAACAGCGATTTTCAACCCATAACCATCTGCCACCCCACATTCCACAGCGCGAGCGTACGGCCCCCTCTGGCCAGATGGGTTGTGTGGTTTTAAAATTACTCCAGAAGACGTTGTTTCTTGGTGAATATGGACTATTCTAAAAAGCGTGCACGAAAAAATATACGCCTCGATAGCTGCACGATTCGAGCGCGCCGAAATGGTTGCGTTTGTTGAAATTGTCCCCAGAAAGACTTATTAAAAACATCCAACTCGCACTCGATAAGTGGTGCTAATCAATACAAGGTGCTACAATCCAAGGATAATAAAGAGGAGTAAAACGATGCTGCCGTCCGCTCTACACTGAATACTATCTGTACTAAAATTTCATTGATTGCATGCAGTGTGGAGAAGGCCAACAAGCCAGAATTAGCGCGCGCTCCTTGGCTACGTTTAGTTCAAACTACCAGAGCCAACCCTCATCATCGAGATCCGATTTAAGTCCTGCGATAGACGGAGCATTCACTCACTATTTTGCAACGTGGTAGCATAATCCGTGTCCTGATCACTCTACTTCTTTATCTGTCACCAACGATTGAGTCAAAACTCCCTCCTCCCCTCTCCCCATTATCTACGCTCCTATTCAGTTGGCGACAAGACTTTCCTTTGTGTGTTTTGTTTTACGCCACTCACTTGGTGACTATTCTTTCGGCTACTTAGATAGCAACGAGATAAGAAACGAAACAACATCAGCTGCGGGTCAATATTTTTATTATCAGGAAGCACTTTTTTACCCCAAATGGGTAAATATGACTCATTATTAGTATGCTTACAATACTGGGCGAAAATTAGTTGCGGCAGAAAAACAACAAATTTCGCGCATTTGATCATCATCAGCCTGACTACGCCCACTGCAGGGCAAACGCCTCTCCTATGTCTCTTGAGTTAAGCCTGTCCTTTGCCGGCTGCGGCCACCATAACCCCGCACACTTCTTAATCTCATCCGCCCACTTAACTTTCTGCCGCCTCCTGCTAAGCTGGCCTTCTCTTGGAATCCACCCTGTTACCCTTAAAGACAAGTGGTTTCTTGCCTTCGCCTTACGTGTTCTGTCCAAGCCCTTTTCTGCCTCTTGATTTCAACTAGGTTGTATTTGATGTAATTAACCCGTGTTTGTTACCTCAGCCGCTCTTCCCGTTTCCGGTCTCTTAACGCTACACCTATCATTTTTCTTTCCCTAGCTCGCTGTGTTGTCCTTAACTTAAGCTGTACCCTTTTCGTTAGCCTCCACGTTTCTGCCCCATAGGTGAGTACGGGTAATATATAGCTGTTGTATTTTTTCTGTTGAGGGATATTGCTAAACTGCCATTTATAATCTCAGAGAACGTGCCATATGCGCTCAACCTCATTCTTATTCTAGTTAGTTCCCTCTCGTGATCCGAATCATGGGCCGCTACCTGCCCTAAGTAGACTTACTCCCTTACCGCTTCCAGCACCTCGCTACCAGTTTTGAACTTCTGTTGCCTTGCGAGACTGTTGACATTTCGTTGCTTTTCATGGTACATATGCGATACATTCAAGAAAATCTCCTGGACTCCTGTTACATATGTTATTGTCCATATACAGCAAAAAAAGCTTACTCAGAAACTTCATAGTTAAAGAAAACTTTGTCCTGGTGCGAGGGTCGAACTCGCGACCACCGCTTCTCCGGAGCAGTCGCTCTATCTGCGAAGCGGTGGTCCCTGGTTCGAACCCCAGACAGGCATTACCTTCTCTTTAACCGCGAAGTTTCTGAGAAAACTGTTTAGCTTTCGTTTTTAGCCTTGGGGCTGCGCTTGGGTGGGTGTCAATGAGTAATGACTCCTTCATTCCTCTCTGTATTGTAACGGCCTTGAGAGGAATTAAGCAATAAATGTGCAAAAAGCGTTCTTCTTAGCTTTATATCCCAATGGCTGTGTACGGCTTGATTACAGCCGTGGTGCATGGGCTATCGTAGTGCGAAATCATTGCCCAGGTAGACGTCGTCCACCTTCTTGCTAAGGAAGTCGCCCAGCCAGACGCAGTTTTGGTGCTAGCAGAAAGCACGCAATTATCTTCAGCTACTAGGCACTCATTAACGCTGAACGTCGCGCAAGTTGGTGAAATCTATGCATAGAAGACAGACGCGGCATAGTCAACACGAGACGGACGAAAGAGCGTTATCCTTGTTTCTTTTTTTTTTAGTCTTTCGCGCCTGCACAAGATGTGCCGTTTTTAAAATTGAATGTGAACCCCCTATGAACCGCTCAACACCAGTGTGAAGTTGTCAGCAGAATAATCAGCGTTCTACGTCAATAGCTGTAAAAAAGGTCTGACTGGGGCGGTGCAAAGGGCAGTTCAAGAAGTGCTTTCCGGGTAGTTATGACGCCAGGGCTTCGTGCGCAGCAGAAGCTAAGCGGCAACAAAAAGAAAGATAAGTAAGGAGTTAAAGCTGCGAAAGCATACTTCCCTTTTCGGATATGTACATACAAACATGCAAGCATGTTCGAGAAATATTGCGCAGGTTGTGCACGGTCACCGAAGCTTGTTTTCGCATTCCTGAAGCAAACCTTATAGTATGACGCGGTAATAAAGCGGGACGTGCTGGGCTCAAGCAAGCATGCAGTAGTACCGCACCACTACCTAGTCATATGGTGCTCAAAACGTTATCCATGCTTCATTGTGCGCGGCATGCTTTAGAATAGATGTTAACGTACGTTTGAGGACGAACTTGTGAGACAGTAAGAGTGAGTGACAAGCGGCATCAATCTACTTGCTGGCTTCTCAGTGTAAATTTTAGCTACAGCGACTGTGCTGTACATGTGCGTTGTTAAAGGTGCACTGAAGAGGATTCTGAACTTGTCTCTTTGCCGCGGGAACTCGATCTACACGTTCCTAGCATTCTTAGAAACTGCAACTTATTGACTTGTGTGGCCGATTTCCCTAATTAAATCGAATTAACGTCCGCCTCCCGCCCTTTTTTTAGAATTCTGCCTCGTACGACGGGCTGAGTCGACCAACGCGTGAAGTTCCTTTCAGCCAGCTCCGTGGAGGATTTGCTTTCGCTTTATTTTGTTTTTTAGGTTTCCATGAATAAATAATTTCATTCGCAAATAATATAGCCACAAAGTAAGCCCGCAGAAATAAAAATACGCGCGGACTATATGCTACTACGGACTACTACGTATTACTCCGCCGATGGCAGAGCGGCAAGCCGCCACGGGACTGAGTGAAAGGCACTCCGCGCGTTGGTCGACTCCGCCCACCGTACGAGGCAGAATTGAAAAAAAAGGGCGGGAGCCGGACGTTAATTCGATTTAATTTGGGAAATCGGCCATACAGGGCAATGAGTCGCAGTTTCTAAGAATGCTAGGAACGTGTAGATCGAGTTCCCGCGGCAAAAAGACAAGTTCAGATTCCTCTTCAGTGCACCTTTAAGTAGGCATTTTTGTTTCGCCTTACAATATATCATCTGGCTTTAAGAGTAGATTAAGAAAGAAAATTTTGACTGAAAAAATGACAACTATAACAAAAACTGAGCTTCTTGCACAATACTGAGCTCCGTTGAGTGCTGCCGCTGAATGCCGGATCATTGGCGTCCAGAACACCGTGAATACCCGATGCAAGGACGCTTAACTGCTTGAGTGATTGGGTGTGCCGACAAACCAGCGGCACGCACCCTTGAGACTTTTGGTCAGGTTGATTCTAAGCTTGTTTAAGGGGCCTGCGCGGTAAGGCGCAGCACATAATATTTTTCAGATTATAGTGTGAATGTAGTTGCGTGTACTCCAGTGTCGAACTCCGTCGCGGCAATAAGCTTCGAAATTTTGTTGGAACAATGATCCACTTATACCCAGATTCAAGTTTGGATAGAATTTCACTTCCTTTAGTGAAAATTACAAAAAAAAATGACCTCAGCCTCAGCTGATAGGTTGAAGCGTGCTTGACCACAATTCAGCGTGTACGGTGTGCTTACTAGTGCAGTATCTACCATTGGCAGTCAAGAAATAGTTTACCATGAGTCAGGACCTATATACGTAAGCGCTCCCTGAAGAAAGCAACAAAATATTACTCTGTGCAATTACTTTGCTTATTTCTCGAAAACACGAATAAAATTGGTGCCCAATGTTTCCCTTTGATAGTTTTTGCCTTAAGAACTCAGAACTGGAGGCTTGCTCGTAAGCAACTGGAAGGAAGCGCCTCATCGATTCACAGCGAAACGGGAGTAAAAAACTCGTTAAAGAAAGTGGTTGAAGTTCTGAGCTAGGCTTTTCCGATATACATATGAGCTCATGATGGTATGAAAAGAAATCCCTGAGCAAAGTTATTTGAACCCCATAGGAAAAAAAAACGAAGCAAAGAAAAATGCACAGTGCTTTCTCGTGTATTTCGCGATAATAGCAGAGGCTTTTGCGGGTTCTCCCCATTATTTTCTTTTCTCTTTTTGCCTCAGCAGCCTTTTGAGGCTAGGAGCGACGTGCCTCGTTGGTTGCCGCTGCGGCTTGGCTTCGGTGGAAAATCCGCGGGGCGCACTATGCCATTCCCTCACCGAAGTCCCGAAAGGCGTTTCGGGCAGTGCGAAAATAGCCTCCTCTCTTTTCTGAGCCAGTTGTTTTCTTTCCCTTCTCTATCAAACAAAGAAATGAAAGAGAGCCTTGCCGAGTTTTCTTCCCAGCAGCGGTGCCTGGCTTTTAATGGGGAAAAAGGAAGAAGACACGCAAAGATGCATTCATAGAGCATATTGTTTGAGCGCGCAATTTTTTCTTTTGTATGATTTTTTTTGTCCTATACGCTCATTGCACCTGACCTCTGAATGCAGTACTTTAAGATTTGATTAGTGCGACATGTGACGGATTCAGCTGCGTAGTTTACCACATTTTGGACATTCAACGACAAGAATCCGTTTCTTTCCAACGTTGAACTTACAAGTTCCTGCGCTGGCTAAAACTCTACTGCCCACAAAAGCTCCCAACACTGCAGCCACGTACGCGCTATCAACGAACGTATTAGTCCCATTCCCATTAATCGTAGTCACTGATATAATACTTTATGCTTTAAATGAGATAAGCAATACCAAGGAAGAAATTTATTCTGCCCAGCATGTAGAGGTAAACACTGGACCACTCAATAAAATAGCGACAATGCAGAAATCACAAAGTGGCCAGTGCGACTACCTTGTTCTCTCTCTCTTCTTCCATGAACATTTATATAAGAAATATAACCGCAAAAAAAAAATTGTATGAAGTATCAACGTTGTGTGAAAACTCACTGAATGTACGTGTTTGCGCTACGTATGTGGTGTTTTGCGCCGTAAATACAGGAGAAATTAGCTGAAGACCGCTGAGGTACAAGTATACCTTCACCAAAGTAGAATATCGTTGGGATATGAACGCAGTGCCTGTCTGGATAAAGTCTGTTTTAACGAGAAGACTGTATATTGCGGCTCTTGCAACCTTAACATAACGGTGCCACGTTAAGTGAATACGGGTGTTAGTGACCAAAGTTATGTGCATTCCAAGCTCGAAAATCCGAACAGAAACATTCTGCGCACTTTTAACATCGGCACGAACATCCAGCTGCACCGTGAAAGGCTGCTGTAACTGACGCCTGGTGTTGTGGTCGCAGAAATGGCTCTAAAAAGTTGTTATTCTCTTGATAATGCAACAGTGAGTGGAGACGACATCAATATCGTTTCTGGCTGCTCATTGTTCGTTTTTAGAACAAGGGCCTCGGATGTGATGTCGGGCACCTATTGTTTTAATTTCTTCATGTCGATGTTGTAGATACCGACAATCAGGTATCGCCACATGCAGCTGCATGTGAAGAGTATGAACGTGAAGAATTTGAGTTCGCGCTTCTCTGCGAACCTTTAGTAAAGAGGTGTACTGCTACGAGGCCCATAAAGTCACCAATTTTCGCTGAGTACAGGTCTCCTACCTCTTGCATGTTTTATTCAATAATGATATGGATCGATCAGGTGGCGAAGTTAACTTGCATAGTTAATAGCAACATCCGTGAAAAGGCTTACCTAGCATATTCCGCTAGGAACGAAAAGGTCGCGGATAGTTTTCCTTGCATTAGCCTTGCACATCCACATCTAGAAAAGACGCATTGTAGGTGGCTGCATACGATCACATGTCTTGTGGTGGCACTCGAGCTCCATCGTGTTACCTTTCGTCGGTGGTGCCTATATTTGCTTGCATTTTCAATATATCAAGCAAGCGCTTTTGGCTGGCCAGCAGTTGCCATGAATCTGGACAGCGGGGCACGAGTGCCTAGCTTCGAAAACAGAATGCTACAAAGCGCAAGTGCGAAGTGCAAGGAGTGTACAAAGTGCAAGGGCAGCATCCTGGCGGGGTCCCTGCAGACCACCATGGCTGGCGATGCGAAGGGGCTCCCTGCACACGAGTGTGAACGCGGGGTGAGCGAAGGGCAGCCTCAGGGAACAGCGAGCAGGCACTCAGGTGGCGGCATGCCGCCTACTTCAGTGTCAGCTGTGCCGGCTGCTAAGAGGTGCAGGTAGTTGGGCTCGCATGTAAGCAGCGC
This sequence comes from Amblyomma mixtum, assembly GCF_055824585.1. Lineage (NCBI taxonomy): Eukaryota > Metazoa > Arthropoda > Arachnida > Ixodida > Ixodidae > Amblyomma > Amblyomma mixtum. The sequence goes on along the minus strand of NC_143013.1, from coordinate 180,277,528 downwards.
GTTTTACTGTAGCTTCGTTCAAGTATGTACCCTTTTTGCGTTGCACAACATACCTTTCTATCATTCAATGCGGCGCGACGCTTCTTGAGTTCTTGAATTTTTCCCCTAAGATGCCCCTAAAGTTTTCTAGTGGAGGAGCTCTGCCATTCAGCACAGCTTGTACTCTTATCCCTTTCAGACGCTGTCCACACAACGGCGATCACCGCGAAATGTTTGATTTTTTTTACTACAATGCTACGCCTAGCAGTTACAATGCTCTGCCTTGAAATTACTTCGGCACCATTGAAATCGAAAGAAGTGCGTTCCGTTTTTATGTGGCCTAGCGAAACTATGGCCGTGATATTTCAAAAACAGAGTGCTTGAGAGCGCGCGACTTGCAATTGTGATTGTGCCAGTTTTATATCAGTTTATTAGGGTTTCATGGGTTATCTTTAGCGTGGAAAATTATTAGCACTTGCTTGGTCTGTCTAGTGCTTTTTTGTTCGCACGTGACAATTAACCATTTCCGAAAGACCTTGATGATTTTTCGGAATTATTTGCGAAAATAACAACACTGACTTCATGTTATGAAAGAAAGAAACGTATTTATTAGGCAAACTTTATCGCATTAGGGGATTTTTCGTAAATAGAAGAGGCCAGCTAAAGAGAATCGGTTAGTAAAATTATTACAAAGGCTGTTTGAAAGTGTTTAAGTTTTTCTTCATAGCGCAATATGTCTAGAGTGCAGCTCAGTAGTTCGTTCTATGTCTGTTTGATTTTCGACGCGCTCAGGTACCATCTAGAGGACAGAGACTGTTCCCAGGCTAGAAGCAATATCACGACCGTCGTTTACAAGCCGCTCCAGCTTGTCCCAGGCAGGTATCGGGTGCGCTTTACGAGTCGAGGATAAAGTCCTCGATGCCGTCTCTATACTTTAGAAGGCACCAGCGTTGCTTTCAGCAACATAAAACGATCGCCCAATGAATAGCCACGAATAATTGTATCAAATTCAGTCTTGTATATGTGCACAAAGTGTTCAAAGGTGAGCGCATTTGATAGATTCCGTAGACGCGCATCAGGCATTTAACAGACTGTCACCTGGTCATTTTTACACCATTATACTTAGGCTGAACAAGGCACCTGCAGGACCACACGCAGAATCGTTTGCGTTAACTGTGGTCCACTTTGTACCTTCTGTCGCATTACCAAGCCGCTGGCATTGAAAAATGGAACCTCGCTCTAGTAAAACTCGTTGTCACTGCGTCGACGCTAAACGTAGAACATCTTTGGCACGCCGCCTCTCAGAAGCAGACGAAACGTGAAAACTAAATGAGTTCAAAAATGATGCGCCCGTAGGATAGAAGCGTTAGGGAAAAGCGGCATTTATTCATGTCATAGTTGTTTCCTCTTCAATGAACTTTATATCAATTCTCTTTGGGAAAAAATTACGCAGAAAGGCTCTGTGCTAGCAGGAATCTGCCTCAATATATTGCAGACCATATATTACCTCCCTGGCGATCTATGGTTGCAAAAGGATTTAAATTTGAGCACGTTCCCACTGAATAAATGTGCTGCAGAATGAATTTCTTTAAGGTGAAATAGCAAAAACGATTATGGGCTTTATAGGAGGGGGGATTACCCATTCCGCGCCGCGCAGAACCGATTGAGGAAAGAGGAGTGGACAGTAAGAGGAGGCAGAGAATAAGAGCAGAAGAAAGCCCACCACTACTGAGCGTCGCTGACTTGCAAGCAGGTTTCTTGAAGGGACCGGAAAGAGCTATTTTCGCTGCTACCACTTCGTCTTAATCAACTGGAAAAAATAGATTATAAGGAGCGATGTGATTAGTTGAGCGACAGAGAATCTGAAAATTGAACTTTACTGAGATCTTAAGCGTGGCCATGTAGGTGCTACTCTTCCATATAATATTGTCGCTGAAATTGAGAACACCACAGAGCGCGAAAAAAGAAGCAAACTTAAGTCCATGCATTTCACATGGAGAGAGAGTCTTGAAGGTGAACCTGACAAAACGAATTTTTTTTGCTTGTCTGCGTATCCAGAGCCAAATGATGAATGTTTCTTGGATAGCAGATTCAATCGAATATTGTTTAGATAACAGATCACTAAATGCTTGAAGGAAATTAAAAATTTTAATTTACGTTGCAAATTCTTACAGGTATGATCTTTGACGTCCTGTAAAGGACGTCCTGGATCTTTGATGTCCAGGAGTGTTATATGGCGGTGAAGACAATAAATTATCTGGTACGAAATGCTGCCAAACACTGCGAAATTACAAAGCTACACTTTGCATTCGAGCAAAAGGGAACCGAAAGAGGCTAAACTGCCCATGCCATCCAATAGTCTTTTCGTCCACGTCTTTTAGCGCTGCTTTTACCTTGAATGTGAACCAACTGGCCTAAACTAAGCTCTTTTGCTTTTATAGCTGATGTTGACTTGGACGTGGACAAAATATAATTGGACGCGAAGGGCAGCTGTGACTACCATTTTCGACCAAAAAGTAAGGACAATGTGTGCAAAAATTGAAATCAAGTTAAAATGACATACAAAAGGACTTACACTGTAGGTGGTTCGCCCTGCCATAGAGGGCAGAAGGGAAGAAAATAGATGCATCGATTGTCGTAAACGCCACCACATGTCCCCTACTTAGGCCAATGTCCACATCGTGTACTGTGCGATGTCAGCGCACGTTAAGGAACCGCAGGTGGTCGAAATTTCCGGAGTCCTTCACTAGGCGTACCTCGTAGCCTGAGCCGCTTTAGGACGTTAGCCCCCCCCCCCCCCCCCCCCCCCCAAACCACAAAGTCCACACCGTATATAGAAAGCATCAGTTGGCATGTGTCGCCTAGGCTTAAGCCCCACTTTAGGCAGTAATCTATTCTGGTAAGCGACCGACCGCGGGAGGGCTGTCAGACACTGCGACGCCTGCGCTAAAACTTTTGTCCCTCAAGGGTATCTCGTGTGTCTATGCAACCAAATAAAATAGGGTTAAGGCAGCAGTCGATGCATGCGATTTTCTGGTGTCCACATCGGAGTCTAACGTTTGAAATGAACACCTTCAAAATACAAGCAGCGTAGCCTAAAAACAATATATTAGTTTCAGAGGGATTAATTCCGCGCTTTTCGGTGGTTAATAGCGTTCTGTGTTGAAACTGTGCCGATAGAGAGTAGGCGCTGTAAAGCCACTTCAACGAGCCTTCAACGTGGAAATTCCTTCTTTCGCATTTTTTTATGCCACACATCACAACGGAGAGCTCCTCATATCCCAAGACTGTTGTCCTGCAAAACTTTCGGTCGGGAAAAAATTGCGCGGAGCATTTTTGTGCGCTTCGCTTTTTGTAATAGATGCCCTGAGCCTTAGATTGTTTAGGTCTTCTTTTTAATGCATCAGTATTAGAACAACCATGTTGCAAAACGGTCCGACCGTCCGTGTGAAGCACCGATTGACAGTTGGCAAAATTGAAAGAGGGTAATCTCGTCTCCACTTTCGGAGAAAGGATAGGGCAGGAAGAGTGGGGGAGCGAAGACGAAGACTGGGCAGGAGGTGACGGGGCGGGGCGAGTGGGGAAGGGTGCCGCATTCCACACTGGGCTGGGATTGCTGGATTGGATCAGGAGAGTGAAGTGGGTGTACTTGTGACTCGTTCATTGCAGACTGGATTACGCCACTGGCCTGAATCTGCCAGCGGCAGTGGCTGCACCGTCCGGTAGGAATACTATTACTTACGCATACTGAGCCACATCTATTGCATTGACCGCCTGTATTTTTTTTTGTCGTATGCTTGCAGGAGACGTTCTTTTTTTTTTTGTCGACTAGTAATTAAGTGCCCTTTGCTCAGCCTTCTCTGATACCAAATGACAGAACTATCACAGAGCATGTGCCGCTAGCAAACACGACTTTTAAAAGCCAGGACATCTAAAGGCTCTCTTTAAATTCCAAAACATATTCCGCAGGAAAATTTTGGGTACAGTTCTTTTAAATCAAACTGACAGCTCTAAAGGGAATTATCAATTTTCTGTCAAATAAACCACGTACTCCTTACTGTTTGCTTTCAGGGAAGATCTTCCTTTACATGTTTTTAAACATTTCGTTTGCTTTTTGGCTCAAGGATGTTAAGGTGGCGTCCGGGGCCTTTTACAATTTTTTCTTAATTCTACGTTATTTTCAAATTTGTATTAACTTCCCTGCCGACTCAAACTGCTTAGGAAAAGCTCACATGGGTAAGAAAAAAATGTGTTCCCTATCTCTGCTTGTAGCACGGATAGAATATGTACAGGCCGAGAAGTCACATCCTGAAGAAAACGCGTGCGACCTTTCATGAGCAAAAAAATTTCCGTGACAGTTTCAAAGAGAGCGAGTAATGCGACGGTTATGATGTCTACAGTTATCAGAGAAGTGCCTGGTATTTGAACTACTCAGATGTGTGTGTAGTTAGGTCTGGTTACCTCAGAATATATTTTTAATGTTGCCTCTATGTTTTTTGTAATTAGTCTCGCGTAATAAAAGAAATTACCAGGGCTCGGTACACACACTCGTTCGCGCTGGTCCTACACCAGCACAAATGAAAGCAAAACAAATATGATCTACGAAATAGGCATCCTGTTTTGCCGCTGGAAAGCAGTTAGCGCGTAGGCAGCTTCGAAGTTAAAATAAGTATTTGAACGGAGGTTAAAAATATTTTTCTTGTAACAAAACCAAACGTTTTCTTGCTTCTTTGTTTGCACCATCTGGTACGCACGGGAATCATCACAAGCACTTTAAATTCGGTTCGTGTAAGTTGGTTGAATCTTCTATGTTGACCGAAATTAGTCTTGAGGTTAAGAAAGCCGGAGCTACGAGGAGAAAATTCGCTTCTTTATTACCCTACACGGAATTACCTTTCCTAATCGTGTGAGGAAACACCATCTGAGCGATCTTTACGAATGAAGCTCTTTGTCCATGGCTTTCAAATTAAGAACTTTGCTACTTTCCTCCCCTTTGAGACCTTCCTAAGTTTTTCAGGACAGAAAAACACCGAAGTAAACATAGAACAGAGTTCTTTTTCCTCAGAGTGGCTGGGTGATTGCATGACTAACATACACTTATCACTCCTTCCGCCATAAATTTTATCGCACGAGACGCATCCTGGCTCACAAAAAATGGTGCTTGAACAAACGTCGATACTTCCGAAACTGCAGTGACAGCGTTCTGCACCCAATACGTGTTATTAAAATATTTAGCGCAGAAACTCAGGACGGACAAATAGACACACACAACAAGCGGTAGTAATGTGTCACGTAACAAAAACCACAGTGTTAGCAACTTCTCCAGTACACGCCTAAAATCTCTGTCGCTCAAACCCAGGGATGTTTTGTACCGAGTGCCGACACTGGAACACAACATGTAATACAAAAGAGGTAAGAAGATTTCAAAACGACATTTTCCGGCATTTTCTCGGAAACCAATGTCGACAGCGTCGCTCTTAAAGTGCCACTTCCGCCTTTCGTCACCTCTCCTAGGGCACTTTTTGAGCGTCTTCTGCTTCGTCCACTTCATCACCTGGCGTACCATTTTCGACCATTTGGGCTGCGTTCGCGAAGGCTTCGTACGTGACTAGGAAGTATCGAGACTGGTTGTCAATTTCAGTGTCTTTCCTTAGTAGCACTTTGCTCACGCCTTGCTGTCGAGATTCCTAAGTAGCAATGCGCACTAACGTTTCCAAGCCTCAAGATGGCACTGTTGCTATAAGCGAGGCGTGCCACTATTTCGTGTTAATTTCGATGCCACCTCATGCTTTTAATGTCGTACATCAGTGCTTTTTGCAGTTCTTGTTTTGCGAGACTCGCAGATCTTTTTTTACAATTTCCCGAAGGAGTTTGCGGATATGCTACGCCAAGGAGGAATGGTTTTCCTAACAAAGTTCGCTCTGAACCGAAGGCATATTTCAACGAATGGTCCTGGCATGCGATGGTAATCTTCCACGAGCCCTCACTTTTGGCATCCTAAACTTTCCAGAGTGCCAACATCGTGAAACTGCGTAGGAAAACGGATTAACAAGAGGGAGAAATTTCCCCCCGGAACCACATTACCGACATTTTGATGCTTTCAGGAGGCCTTTCTCAGCTCAAATCAACCTGACTTCTTCGAATTGATTCCAATCCTTCGTTAATTATGTTGCGGGAAGTCCCTAGTCGGAAAGACTTCGCGCCATAATATAACCGCTAATTGGCGAGAACCCAGTCAAAGCATTGCTTTCGATTGCATCGTTGGTATGTGACTGTGGTTGCTGCGATTCGGCTATTTTACTTCATAATATACAAGCGATACTATAACTGCAGCGAATATTAGAACATTGGCGGTATTAGCCAAGTTCCTTGGTTTCGCATCGTCATAGTCGCCCCTCTGCCCGCATGCTGTCCCCACCTCCTACCCTCTCACGTAGAGGAGGGGGAAGAGCAACGAAATGCAGTAGGGGAAGGGCACCAGAGGAGCTCAAGGAAAGTATGTAGAGGTGAGAGATTACGCGTATCCCCAAGCGGCGAGGCCTGCTCGCAAGCATACAAGTGTTCCCAAGGAGTGGTTAGCGCCCACATTGGGTAGCGTGACTCAGATGGACCATGTAAGACTAGCAAATGCGGCAACTGCAGTCATGTGAAAGACGCCAGCAGTGACGTTGCACAGTTGCGCATTTGCGGAAAGTCATAGACACAGTCGAGGCACGCTGTCGGTCTTCGAAAGCTGCACTTATGCGGGGCGCAATGGGAACGTACGCGCGGCAGGCTGAACAGAGGACGGGCGACTTTCTCTCGTTGCTTGCAAAAGTGCTGCGCGACCACATCGCGAAGCTGCAGCCTACAACACCATTCTCGCACCATAAAGCACTCACTGTAACCCTCCTACAATATAACCAGCTGTTGCTTATATCCATAGCGACATCCCTGCATTAATAATTCGGGAAAGCAGCTAGCGCTGACCACTCTTCCTTCCAGTCTGGTTAGCGTCGGTTATTTCTTTAAATTTTAGTGGCATATCATATGCCACTTCTTTATAATAATTGTAAGTTTAGGCGCGACAGTTGTTCTCTATTAAAGTTTACCATATAACAAGCACAACGTCGAATACAAGATGTCAGCACTAAAGAAAGGACCCATTCTGGGACCTGGCCTGTGCAGTGGCTGAGGAGGTTGCTGCTGTGTAATGAAGAAACGCACAGTGTGCTCTAGGCCGTTCAATATTTCTTGTACACAATGTCAGAAACTCAGGGAAGCATTACCGTAAGTAATCTGCGCGGGATTAATAAGGGCTCTAACAACCTTAGGCGCGTTTTTGCGGCAAAATCCGACTAACAGTATTGAAAAACTTCTTTGTTCGAGGCTGGACTACTGGTCATGGTTTCTCGTATTTTTTGGCCGTTTTCTCCAATCGCTGCGCATGTGTGCTCCTCATAGCGAAGAGTGGTTTTAGGTAGCTCGTACGGAATAGCGGAATGACATTTAAAAAACATAGCTACAATGCAGCTTAAACGCTTCTTGTGATCCCGTGGCCACTCCGCCGTGTTTGCGGCTGAGAGAGTAGGTTGCGCAGAGCTGGGCTGTTTGGGGTAGACTTTTCAGTCACGTGCTTAGAACGTGCCCATTTTTCGCGCCCGTGCCCACTTCGCTGTCTGGGCCTAAAAGTGGAGACCTTCCGGTCTGTACAGCTCCATCGCCATGGCAAACGCGGCACGCGCAGTCATCCGCCAATATTAGGCGAGCTCCTGAGTACGAGAAGGGTCGGCAACGGACTCCAGCTGAACGTAAAGAGGAGCGTGTAGCCGCCAGGCTTTCCAGACAAACTGAACACTCTCGCCAGACGAACACGGCGTATGTTCCTGAGTGTTTGCATGCATAAGAGAGAAGCGTACGGCCTAGCCGCCCTCTTGTCCATGCCTTGACCGTGGACGCACCCGACGTCTCCCAAGCTTTTACTGAGGGGTGACCAACGTGCTACTGACGTCGAACAGCAACGAGAGTTCCACCATAGGGTCGGTTTTTCACTGAATTGTTCGCATTAAGAGTATCCGACACGTTGTTGGATTTATACGGTTAAAGTTTAGATCTATGCCCAACGGAGTAGAACGTATTCTTTCTTTGAAATCACGTTTACAAACGCGTAGTGCATTAGTGCGCAAAAAAAAAACTAGCGCAAGCCATTTTCTTGAGCTGGAATGAGTGGCTACCGCTTAGCGACTGGCCATGATCGGCCGAACCTCATGTAATTATCTCACTAGGCCCGCAGAACTTTATATAAGAAGCGCGTACGATACAGGCGCAATTCTCTATTGAAGTCTTTGTTCAGCAGAGTTCGTACTCACGCACTGCTTCCTTTTCATTCTACCCCGAAGACCACTTCTGACACCTGAATGGTTTTTATGATCCCTGCGCGTTGGCAGCGTCTCGCAGAATCTCATGTCTAAAGTTGAAGTTAAAAGTTTATTTCCTTTCTTACAGAGCAAGAGCCCCGGCTAAACGCTGTGGCAATAGCTTGACAAAGCTTCCGAATCCTTTAGGTAACTTATGACACAGATGGAAGACCGCTATTATAGAGCAGTGCATAAGATTACAAATGGAGGACTGTAATAGTTGTACAGCATTTCATAAAATTGCAAACCAAGATAGGGTTTATTGGGGTTTAACATCCCAGATCGGCTTAGGGACGCCGTAGATTAGGCCTCTGGAAATCTGGACCACCAGGGGCTCTTAATGATCACTGACGTCGCACAGAACACAGGCCTCTAGCATTTCGCCTCCAGCAAAATGCGACCGCCGAGGCTAGGATGGCAAGCACGTCTTCCAGGTCAGCCGCCGAGTGCTTAACCACGGATCCACCGCGTCGACGCAAACCAAGCTAACGATCTCTTTAATGGGAAGGTAATACTCTTGAAAATGTGCATTTGCTCTTAAATAATATAAACATAATATGCGATCTGAATCATAGGTAACAAATAATGATTATGCAACAAAATCGAAATATTAATTATTAAAAACAAAATAAAACAAAGCCGCAAGCAAATACCAGCAATTAAAACAAAATAGATACCACAAACATTTCTCTGACAGTAATCTTCAATTACCGGTTGTGATTCCATATTAAGTCAAAATTGGTCACACTTAATCTGTCAACCAGATCTGAAACATTATGACATAAGGATTAATTCATATGGTAGGGTCTTCGTGTTGGGGTAAACGAGATTTCTCGGTCTTGGGTCCCTGAAGCTGTTGTTTTGGTTAAGGAGTGTAAATTAATTGATGGTAGTATCGAGGTGTTTCAATTGATATTTATAAGCTAACGGAAGTCTTTAAGAATATAAAGCAAATGTTATGTGAACATGATACTTTATAAACATAGTTTCTGTAAGACAAGTGGATGAGACATTTGCAATGGATCACACACTTTTATTCTGAAGGAAATGCATCGTACGAAAATTTCTTATCACCGTTGTGCCCCGAACTGTACAGTAGTACAATATTGAAAATGAGAAAGTATTAACGAGTTCTAAAGCAATATTTTTATTCTTTCCGGAAGAATGTGCCTAAACCGCTTAAGTACACCGATAACTGAAGTTACCTTTGAAGAAATTTATCTATATTAGCATTTCACGTAAATTGTTATAAGGGTAACTCCTAGTGATTATATGGACTCAACGAAGTCTATAAACGTAGAAATTAGAAACTCATTAGTGAATGGTTCATTCCGACTCTCCCTTGGCAGCGTTATTGGTATAATCAGCTGTGGCGCAGTATTATTACCAAAAGTTCACTTTACATCAAAATCCAACGCTCAAAGAATACAGACCAACTTGCTTTGTTTAAGAGTCTACGGTAGACAAAGGGCAGGAAAAGGGCAGGGTTTATAAAAAAAGCAAAAATAAAGACTCCTTTTTGAAAACACAGACAATGTGAGCAAGGCAGGGGGAGCCTCAGCGTGCTTTGTAGTCGCATTTATATCGGTTTGGCACTAATACACAAAAAGAAATCAATGAGAAATGGCTCCGCCTCACGGAAGCGACATAATGCAGTGAGGGTGTCCTTCTGCACCAACGGACACGGAGCCCCTCTCATGACGGCGAACATTGCCGGCTCGAGACTGTGACTAAGAGAGACAGTTGTGCACCCAAGATGACGGGCAAGAAGTCGGTACTCAAGGGGGTGAGACGTACATACTGCTCCTCCTTGTGCCCCGTCATGCGTTTTATATGCCTACCCTTAGGCGTGCAGTTTGTTTTCATTCCTTCTACTCTTGTTTTCTTGTTTTGTTTGGTGAATATATTTTACTGAAGGCTGTTATATATATTTCGATGGATCGCCTCAGTACCCTCAACAACTCCGAGGTAGCCCAAGAGAGATCTTCGATTGCTATTTGAGCGAATTTCCGTCTATTATTTTTTGGTGCTTTAGGTTTTATTCATCTTTTTACATGGTTTCTCTGCTGTTCGCGCTTATTTCTTGCAATAAAGAATTCCCAGTATGAAGAAAAATTGGTATATCTCCGATTGAAGCTACTGGGCATCCACAAACGCTTTGTTTTCGTGTGAAGAAATACTCTAAAATCCGCGGAGTATTCAATTGTTGCTACACCAATTATTGCTATTCGTGCTTTCTGTGAAGCCTTTTTGCTTGGGGACGGAGATCTGGCACGGCCTTTTTCTAGTTTTTTGCTATGGCGGCAAAATTAACTTCATGGAGGCCACGACCAAAAATAACTCAGTGAGAGTAGCTCATAATTTCAGTTCAATGTCGGAAAACTTGTTTAAGGAAACAATTTTTTGATTTCTGAATTAAAAAGGTGGAAGCGTGATCTAGGAATTTTTTTTTTGTTTTTGAACGAGTTTTCATTCAGAGCTGAGTTAGGGATGCCGTCGGCCGCTCGTCTCAGGAAGCGGTGCGAAAAGATTTCCCAAAAAGATAAATGGTGAAGGCTAGTCTGAAAGAGGAAAATAATTTGCCAGAAAAAAATCATAAAATTACCCACAAATGCAACAGAAATAATACAGAAAAAGAGCTAACGAAATATCCTGACTTCATTACGAATTTCTTGCTAATGTATGTTACACATATGTTCAATTTTCTAACATTGCGATTAGAGTACATATCTGGATCCCTTATTTGCTAGCACTGTGAGGATTTAAAAGCAGTTTAGGAGTTGGTATTGACGACCAAAAACTTCGCTAGTTCATAATATTTACTGATATAAATTAACTAAACTGAAAAAAAACTGTTAGTACCAACGACGCACTTTATACCAAAGATACACGACATGAATAGCGTGATAATGGCAGCGCTCATATTGCCTACGTCACATAAAATGGCCGTTGTTTTAACAAGAAGTGAAGACATATACAACTGAAGCTCAGACGCATCAACAACAAAAGTGTAAAGAGATTGTCCATCTTTCTATAGTGCTACAACAAAAGGAACGACGTCGCTCTTTTCTTCTTTTGTCTCACTGGTACTGACACTGAAGCACGACAACATGATTCGGCGCGAACAGGTCACTGGTGTTTTCTGTAGATGCGGGTTTCGATCTCTTTTGCGGGCTGCTGTCAATTAAAACCCGAAGCAGAAAAAAAGAAGCTTGTTTGCGACGGCGTAGCCACTGGCGAACGGGAAGTGGCCACACCGTGAAGTGTAGATTGCGGTGTCCAAGACAGCCGCATCGGCTCCCCAGTTCAGAAGGGAGTAAGTATGAAGACCCACTACGAGCAGTCTTAGTGATTCAGTGCACGTCGGGACAGCTCTGGCGTTGACTAGGACAGCGAGACTAAAGGTAAACATAGTTACGTGCCCCGCCGACTAGACTTTGATTATATTATTGAGTTAGATTTTAACCGCAGTTTGAAAACTCCCATATGAAAGGTAACCTCATATAGACCAAGGCCGTCTGCATATTTGAGACATCTGATTCAGACACCATTCCCGTCCTGTGCGAACAGTTCCATTCATTTTAAATATGCTGGCTTCTCAGGCTGAACCGGCTTGCAGTTATACCCTCTGTTTAGTGTTACGCACCAACTGTTTGCCGCATGCAGTCTTCCACTCATGACAGGAAAGTTTAACCCAGCAAAAAACTTGCGTAAACTTTCCAGAGATGCAGCTCATGAACTGTAGGCTTCGCTTATCTGCCTCAAAGAAAGTGACTGCGGAGTAGTTGAGGTCGTGGTCAATATCAGCGATGAACGATGGCGCCGCAACCAGCGCTTAATAGGCGCGACTGACCTATCTTGGGGAGGCTATCCTTAATTAGTTTTATGCGCTGTGACAGTTCACCTTTTGGGTTTTCAGACTGATGAGATATATCACAGCTGTACGAACGCCACCTAATAATTTTTATTAAACAAGTCTAGCCATTTTGGACCAAGATAGCATTCTAGTGAGGATCACTGGTTGGGTAAAATTTAAGCCTTCGCACGAAGCAAACGTGGCCTCCTCAAGAAGCTGGTTTTGAGTTCCAAAAGACATCTCCACTGTTACCAGTAGCCCAAAATAACATATGACCTGGTAAATTAGTGAGGTGTCAGGTGTATGACCAGGTTCTCGCATGAATGGAGTTTGCGTCTTCACACGAGAGTATTGATACTGGCTGCAGTTTGTTGATAAATCCTTCTGCATTCCCAGATATCTGCATGAAACTGATATCTCAGTTTTTGATAGAGGTATTTGCGGTGCACAACACCAATTTTTATTCTATTTGGTAGTAAAATGTATCATTCGTAACAACCCACTATATCGCCCTTCTAAGCGCTCAAAAAGCGAGCGTGCCAAAATGGTGACGTTGGACGGTCGCTTGTATGGTTCTTCAAGAGCAGCATTGCATTAAGCGAAAGGATCACAGAGAGCAAGAAACAGCACGGTTGTGTGCAAAGTATGATGTGTGCTTCTCACACTTTGTTAGCCAACCGCGGCCATATGGTTTTAGCGCCCTTAGCACCAACATTTAATGCATACTATCTCAATTTTAGTGCAGATGCAGCAAATTCATCATTGTAATATTTCATTGCCACACACGCGAAAAGACGCGGAAGATCTTGAATGTTTGATTTGCATTGTTCCATTACGTGCCCTTAAGGAGCGGAAGAAATCAGTTCGAGAGGGTGTCATGCGCTTTCCGAACACGGCATAAACCCCATCCATGTTTTGAACACAAACCCTGTACAGTCAGGCCGACTAAAAAGCAAGAATTAAAAAACAACCTTTTCTTTTACGTTCATTAGAGCGCACAGCACGGTAGAGAGCCATTGCGCATCTGATATCACTCTTTTTCCCTGAGCGCAACAAAGCTATCGTCTTTCAAACCCTGGCCTGTGTTTGAAAGGTGCATTTTCTTGGGCTTCAGTGAGAAACTGTTATGGCCGGCGGCGCTACCCCATGCAGCTAGACTATTATACGCTGCGCAGAGGGGTGCATTAAGGGGGAAGTGTACGGCTCTCTAGTGAAACGGTCTACGCTAGGCTCCATGAGAACTCGTTCCAAGATAGTTTTTACTGCGCAAGGCGTTTTCAGTGGGCCCACCCTACTTCAGCATGCTTATCTCTTCATGATTAGCGGCACCGAAAGGATTCCGCACCTTGTCACTTCGTATAAAAAAAATAAACCGTTTGTAGCTGTGCTAGGCTTTGTTCGTCTCAGGAACTAAAGATGTATATTTATTTTTACCTTCAATATAACGTTAATAAAGCGGCAAAGCAATACTAATAATAACTTTTTAACCCTTTTAGTACTGCGCCTTGATCCTCGTCCTGGGACCGTGGCTAGAGCAGTCGACTGCCCTTAAGGCCTACAGGGCGCTGTTTTTATTGCTGAGAACGATTGGCAAGAGGGATAAATTGTGGCTATGCCCCCCGTGCCTTCCTCTTTCTCTTCTAAATCCCGTCATTCCTCTTCCGCAGTGCAAGGTAGCCAATCGGAACGCCCTTCTGGATAACATCCCTGCCTTCTCTCTTCCTCTTTATCTCTCTCTCTCTTTCTTTCAGTTGAAACCACATCAATAAAGGGATATAGATGTATAGAACAAGAGAGTAGCAGCTGGAACAATGAAAGAAGCAAAAAGAAAGAAAATAAGAAAAAAATATCATGATTCCACTGACTCCGGCATGTTAAAAAAATGAAAAGCGGTCTTTCTGCACGTTGCCAAACAATTTATCAAACAAACGAAAAAAATAACTTTCTGCTCGCTGCTACTGTTGAAGGAGAATCCAAAAGAAAAATTAATCAGCGTTTGCTTCTGGAATTGCGATGTTGAACGAACTGGCTTCACAATCCCCCGCTCATAAAACCTACTCTGCATTTGGCGATAGTAATACTTTTCATGACAAGATATTTTTAAATGCAAACGAAGCTGGCACTGTAGTGTGTGACGACGCCAATTTCAGATTTCAGAAGTTTTTCAGATGTACATGGAGGAGTAATACTGCTTGAACGCTCCTAATTATAATTACAAACACGTTTGACGCCCAAAAATTACCACCTTTTAACGCTCTTTTGGCTTTGTGGCTTGTCGCTCACCTAATGCAATAAACCACTAAACCAACCCATCGAAACGCAACTCTGTCGACCGGGGGTGGTTGATAAGCGTCTTTTGTCTAGAATGTATTTGGGCTGCGCACAGTTTAAAACACACATAGTGAAACTCACAGGACTACCCATGACAGCCAAGCTCTACAATGCTTTTGTAACATTGGCAGGGGAAACCTAGGCACTTTTTTCGTACTAGTTCATTAGTTCTCGTTATGTTTCATGTTTATGCTTTACGAATTTTAGAAGCTGTCATTGCCACACATGCATAAAAATAAGCGTTATTCTTCACTGTTCTTTTTTTCTTGATCAAGGTGAACAAGAAAAAATACTGTTAAGCAAAAGGGTGACTCTTCAAGTATTGAGGAGGAATTTGTGTGTTTTCAGGTGTATGATAACACATATTCAGTGCGACGCAGCTGCATCGAACGCCGTTAGAGGCTCGTTAAAATAGCTCACTTGATTGGTAGAATTTCATGAAACTGCAGAACGGGTGCTTCGTACCTCTTGTGAACCTGCCGCGGTGGCTCAGTATCTAGGGCGCTCGGCTACTGAGGCGGAGTTCGTGGGTTTGCGCCCGGATGTGGCGGCCGCGTTTTGATGGAAGCGAAACGCAGAATAAGCCCTTGTGCTGTGCAATGTCCTCCTTTGTCTCTTTTGTCTTTCACTCTCACTTCAATCCATTCACTCAGGGCACATTTGAGGTTTCCACCGCTTCTTGGAAAACGTCTGTGAGGAAATTGTGGTTCTTTCGAATTTTCACGAAGCTGTTTGGTTAAGGAAAGAATCTAGTGTCAATGCAGCAGTTGTCTCATATGACCAGTAGTATGAGCTTTGTCATCATCATCATCATCATCATCGTCAGCCTGACTGCACCCACTGCAGCGCAAAGGCCTCTCCCGTGTCTCTTCAATTAACCCTGTTCTTCGCCAGCCGCGGCCACTGTATCCCCGCAAACTTCTTAGTCTCATCCGCCCAAGTTAATTTTCAGAGGATCTTGAAGATCGATGGTGTTGATCTTGTAGCCATCATCAATGGTTCGGTGCTAATGCAATAGGAAATGCGCTTGCTAATGGATCGGTGATCCGGCGACACGTTGCGGAACAGACAGGACAACTTATTCGGGACTAGGTAGTTTATTCACGAGCGCTCATCAGCGACTTCTCTCCGAACCCTCTCTCAGACCTCGCCCGGTCTCCCATCCGGTGCCGGCCGGTCTCTCCGGACACTCCCGAGCTCCGATCTCTCCCCTCGATCTCTCCGTCTCCAAGTCCCCCTTTTCGCGCCAAAAACTCGCCCTTAAATACACTTTCCCAGAATTCTGGGGACCATTTTTGTAACCAATAGGAAGTGCGCTTGTCAGAGCCAATCATGAGAATTTTGTTCAAACTGAAGGAGTCAATAGCACGTCAGTGCTCACGGGGTTGTTGTTTACGCGAGCACCGCGCGAATTCCACGAAGACATTACGTATTTCCGCTTGCTTACAGCACCGACACACACAAACACACAAAAACACCAGCGGCGGCACAGGGAAGGCAAACACTCAGTCCAAACCGCGCGCAATGCCCCGGTTGCGCTCTCCCCTTCACAGGCATCCAACAAAACGACAAGGCCATTCTCGCCCTCGATCTTAAGGGGGCGTTTGACAACGTTAAACATGCAACCATACTCTCTAACTTGAACACCACTAACTGCGGGGTGAAGGTCTTCGCCTATGTCAGAGACTTCCTCCCTGCGCGTCAGGCACTCCTCCGGATCGAGGACGAGGAATACGGCCCGTACTCTATGGGTACACGAGGTACACCACAGGGGGCGGTGTTATCACCGCTCCTTTTCAACATCGCCATGATGCACCTGCCCGGCCGACTGGCTCAGGTGGATGGCATAAAACACGCACTCTACGCAGACGACATTACAATCTGGACCACCGAGGGGAGCCTTGGGGAGATGGAGGACCGCCTTCAGCATCCCGCCTCCATAGTCGAAGCATATGCTGCCGACTGTGGTCTCCAATGTGCTCCCGCCAAATCAGAGCTTCTACACGTCAGGACAAACCGCAAGGACAACACGTCTCAACACATATCTCTGTCGGGCGGTCCCATCAGAGAAGTGGCAGAGCTCCGGATCCTGGGTCTATTCATCAATAACAAACTTAGGCCGGACTCTACTATAGCGAAACTCAAGAGCATAGGTGAACAGGTAGGGCGCATGATCCGCCGTGTTTCCAACAAGCGGGGTGGTCTGCGGGGCAGGGACGCGCTACGGCTCGCCTATGCCTTCGTGACCAGCCGGATCCTCTACGCCGTGCTGTACCTACGCACCACCAAACAACAAGACGAGCGCATTGAAGCCATCATCAGGAAGGCAACAAAGCGAGCACTGGACCTCCCGGTGGCTACCTCCAACGCCAAACTGAAGGCGTTGGGAGTGGTAAACTTCTATCAGGAGTTGCGGGAGGCCCACCTCCTCAACCAATATACGCGGCTATCGCGGACGGTGCCTGGGCGCCGCCTGCTAAACCGCTTACACATTCAACACACATGCATACCAGAGGGGACGGAGAAATCCCGGTGCTGTGGCGCCACATGCTCTTGGTCGCTCCGCTCCCGCGTAACATGGACATGGCTTCACATGAAGGCAGACGACAAGCGCGGGTTCGCACGCTTGAGAGGCAATATGTCTATAAAGATGGCGTCTATTACGTGGACATCACAGGGCCGTCGCCCGCGGGATTCTTCACGGCTGCCGTAGTCCACCGGGGAATGAATGTCGATGGGCTATCTTTTCGGGCCCCAAATTCAACACGAGCGGAGGAAGTCGCAATAGCTCTCGCTGCCGCCGATCCAAAATTGAAAACGGTTATCACAGACTCTCGGCGGGCCTGTGAACATTATCTTGCAGGCGAAATATCACCTCTTGCCTCGCAAATTCTAAGACGCGCTCTCGCCGATCCAACTCGCACAAAAGTGATTTTGGCTCCTGGCCACCAGGGTCTACGAGGCAATGAGGCCGCTGATGCGGCCGCCCGAGCGCTCACACACCGGGCTCCTCATCCTAGCTCTCATGGCTCAGAAGCTCATAAACCGCTTCTGCGGTTCCGCGAAATCCTAATTTATTATTGCGACAGCCACCGTCTCTACCCGGCACCTGCCAAGGGGCTGAGTAAGGCGGAGGAGCGAACTCTGCGGCGCCTGCAGAGAGGAACCCTTCTCTGTACTGCAACAGCAAAACACTTCGATCCGAACACAGATGGGCGCTGCCCGCACTGTGGAGAGATCTGCAATATCTTTCACATGGTGTGGGTATGTACTCAGAATCCTCACCTTCCCCCCTCCCCCACCCCCACCCGAGAGGCATGGGAGACTACCCTCCTCAACTGCTCCACACTGGAGTCCCAAAGGGCTCTGGTCAAGCGGGCGCGAGACGGGGCCTCATCATGCGGTGTCCCGGACTAAGAATACTGACCATGCAGCAGGGTTTTTTTTTACCCTCAAGCTCTCTTTGATTAAAGTTTTTCGCCACCACCACTCCCCCTTTCCGCTCGTCTCTGAGGCACCCCGTTCGTCACGCGGTCTGCAGTTAAAAGAAATAAATTTACACGCGGCCCCCTCTCGACGCCACAGGGGTCCGCGCGTCCGCTTCGTTTTGCGGCTCGAACGCGACCCTGCAGGGCCTCGTCTTCCCGCAGCCGGCTACGGTGCAGTCCGCCAACCGCCATTCTTGGATGCATTTTACCACATTAGTTTAAAACAAACCCATTCGAATGGCGCCGGAATGGCGGCTGCTCAAGGAGCCCCGACAAACAGCTAACACACACAAAACCAGACGGGTCAAGCTACCGGCTTCGGGGTGCGTGCGCGATGGGTCCCTGAGCCGCAACTCGGCAACTCAACTGCCCACCTAACTTTCTGCCGTCCCCTGCTACGTTTGCCTTCTCTTGGAATCCACTCCGTTACCCATTAGGACCAGCGGTCCTAATGGGTAACTTAAAAAAAAAAAACTCTGGAAATGTAAAAAAAAAATCTGGAAATGTTGAAAAAATCTCTCGTTAAATAGTAGGCACTGAAATACAAAATATCTTTACCTGTTTCGCTGACACGAGGCATTAAATCTTTCCTGCGAGTATTTTTACAACTGCCACTCAATGTGAAAAAAAAGTCGTCATACGAACTCGAGTGACCGAAAACATTTTCTTCAGGCTGGATTAAAGAAACAGTTTTTTTTTTATCGTGGACATGACAAGCCTGTATTTCGAAAATGTTGCTAGCCAAAAAATAGCGGCTTTTCTTCGAATACAAGCAGGCATATAAATTCACTGTTGTTTATGGTCTCCAGGCGTAGTCGGACACTAGGACAAAAAGGTCGAAGTGCGGTAAAGAAATCTTGCGAAAGAAAGAAAAACTGACAAGCCCTTACCGTCAACAGCTGCCGACTTTCTCGCGGGAGGATCTCGAGGGACGGAGCGTGCAAAATGATTTCCTTGCACCTCGGCTTTCAACCGCATTTTCCCTTAAGGATAACCGCTCAGGATGGAGGGCTGCGCAACGCTAAAGCTCAATTCCTTTTTTCAAACTAGCGTTTCGATATATTTCCTCGTACTTCGCTTTTCTTATTCCACACCTCGAGCATACCCAGCAATTCTGTACAAAATCATTTTTTAGTGGGAAATCTTTTATGAACGCTTTTTTTTAAGGCTAATGTAGTGGTGCAAAACGTTTATTTGCTCTATTTTACAATATTTTTTGCGGCTTCAGACGGAGTCTTACATCTTATCATCACGGTCGGTTCCCCTAGTCCAGGGCTCCGCTGAGGGTAGCTGCACTGCGTGCACGCCTTACTAGTCCTTGTAGGACTTTCAGGATGTCGCTGGATAGCATCCTCTCCCACTGTTGCGCACTCGGGTTTTCAATTATGAGTAGCTTGTCTATTTTCTGGCATGCCCATGTGGTATGGTATAATGTAGGTTTGTCTGCACACCACGGGCACTCGCTCTTGTACTGTGTGGGGTAGATTTTATTTAGGATGTTTAGGCACGGGAATGTTCCCGTTTGTAGATGTCGCCATGCTACGGCGTCTTCTCTATTTAGTTGTTTGTGTGGGGGCGGGTATTTTCGTCTGATCCCTCTGTAGTAGTTAAGAATGTCTGTATAGCTTTGGGCTACCGGATCGGGTTCCTCAGCGGGGTCGGGAATGTTGGATGCTCGGTTTGTTGCGTACCCTCGAGCTACCCTATCCGCCTCCTGATTTCCCGTAATGTCGGTATGTCCAGGCACCCAAACTATCGTGTGTTTGGCGTGGTTGTTTTCGGTTTTGCCACTTGAGCGGAGAATGCGGAGCGCGCTGTGGCTGATTCTGCCGTTTAGGAAGTTGCGGCATGCAGCTTGTGAGTCGGTGAGTATTGTTAAGGATCTGTTGGATCGGTAGCCATCCGCTGCCGCTACAGCCACGGCAGCCTCTTCGGCCTCGACTACCGTACTGTTCCGGATTGACACGCTCGTGATTTCTTTTAGGTCCGAATTGATCACCGTTGCCACTTTGCTTTTCTTGTGGTTTCTGCTACCAGTGTATGTAGCGGCGTCTACGTACACAGTGTGGTTTCTAGTTGCCAGTGTCTTCGTACGTACTCTGCTCTTGCTACTCTTCGCACCATGTGTAGGTTCGGGTCCATATTCCTTGGTATCGGCGCTACTTTGATGGTGTTTCTGTATTCGTCTGGTATCGTCTCCGTGCTTTGTGTCTCCTTTATTGTAGACTCACCGCCGTATCTGCTAAGGAGTAAGGTTTCGCTGTAATAGTCAATATATTCGCAGATCACCCGACGGCAGTTTTAATTTTTTTTTCTATTAACGTTTTTGCTATCGTTAAAGGCGTTCCTTATTGGTTTTCTATAGGAGTCTTAACTGTCCGATGTCATCGATGGAAACACTTTATTCGAAAGATTTTGCTACAGATCAGTAGATTAGACTATTGACTTCGATATTTCCGCAGTATTATCTTAGTTTTATATATTCAGTATTTTTGTTCAAAATTGTTGGACATGAGGCTCTCACGACTTTATAGTTTGTGTCAAGAATGCTTACATAAACACTTATGTTCGGTTGAACAACATTTAGGTGCATGTCACCACTTCGGCTTCTTTATCATTAGAACAGCCACACTATCATCGATAGTGCCTACGGCAATCGTTGCATTTAAAAAAGCACCCCTGAATGAACTTTTATCATTTTAAGACGCGTTTCCACAAAAGATATTGCGAAGTTTCTTTTCATAGCATGCGCAAGTGTGAAGAAGATTGCCCGTTTCTGGACATCAAGCCGTTGGTCATTAAAGGCCGTTTTAGATTATCTAATACACGTTCTAATTGTTTTGGTGTGGCGGAGAGCTGCACATAGTCTGTGTGCGCGCATACGCTGTGACAGGCATCACTCTTCGCATCTCCATATTAATTTTTACGTCCAGATTGATATGAACTTGTAATGGCATCGCAGAACACACGGGAGTTATTTCATTTTCCCTCAAAGAAAATGCGCCTTCTCTGGCTGGAATAAAATCCCTCGTACTTGAACTGAGCAGCCGAACGCCATAGCCACGAAGCCACCTGTATTCATAATTTTCTACACTGAGTTCGATAATATGGACTCCTGCTCATAATTCAGTGCCTATTCCTATTTTGTCGTTTTCACTGTAAAGATGAAGACAAGCGATGGGGGTCTAGAGGAAAATGCGCGCTTCTTGCACCGCTGAAGTGGGCCTAGAATACGAGATTAATAGGGCAACATATTGGGGGCGTGCGAGGTGTTTGGAGACAAACTTTAGAGCGTGTTAGAAGAGAGGGAAAAATGCAAAGATTATGATACCGACTGTCAAAGAGAGGTGGAAGATAACTTAATAAAGTGTACGGCATCGAATTTATTTGAAAAATTGTTTAAACTGCGAAAAAAGCTCTAAAAAGTTGTTTAAAATTGCAGAAAGGTTCAAGGAGTTTGTTATATGTTCTAGTAGATTGAAAAATTAGCAAAGTTAGCATGCGCGCATTTTATTTTGATGCAGCTAAGCCAGGACGCTTAGAAAACAAAGTGCGGTTGTTTTCAAAAAGAACCGCTTTTCATCGTCACAAAAGAGCAGCTTGTGAGTGGGTAGCTTCAAGAATATCATGCGGTCTTTGACAACAGGCAAAGGAGCCAATATTTGCACAGCAAATACGAAATGTTTATTTGTTTTCAGAAGTCAATCGGTAAAAATACAAGCAATGATATTTTTCTTATATATGGTGATTGCATATTTCGCGCAATTTCCTTAACGACAGATAGTAAGGAGAACCCAAAATTAATCCTTTCGGACTGTACACATGAATTACCTCTACAGACGGAAGAAAACTTCAAACCTAGGCAGTGGTCTTATGTGCTTAGCGATGACGGTACGAAAAGCAACAGTCCTGACCATATCTACTCAACAGTGGTGGTTTTCTCAATACTAATGTGATACAAGCACTCTGCTACACGGAGTAGGGAACTTTTTTTTTATCCCTTTAAGGTGCCTGGCAGACCGCAATTCAACGAGAAGTCTATCTCTTCTTGAAAAATACTAATTATCAGATCAGACGTCTAATGTTCTTCCAGAAACTCCGGAGCTTGAAAATTTTATGTTTTACATTTTTTGAAATCTTTACGCTTTTTTAAACTTTCACGGCAAAGATTTCGTTCTTCGAAACCATGATATCGTTTGTACACAGCAGTACGAGCCAGAGACGCAGGAATACACTGGCTCAGAAAAGCCATTTAGTGCCTCTTACAAGTTAGCGAACGTCGACTTCGTCATTTTTTAAAGCGACATTTCCGAAACTTCTCCCACCTACACGGGTCATTTTTAAACGCACGCCGGTTCCCCCGCTTCAATGCCTGCGCTATCGTTTCCGACAATTTATGCGCCACTCACGTCGGTTTCGCACGTTACGGGGAAGGCTTCAATGTTGCTCGCCGATATCAGCGTCCTCATTTCGGGGCACTTGTCTTACGCCATGCTGTGGTTTTTCCCACGTGGAAATTGCCATTTGTGGTCCATATATTAGAGCAGAAATTTTAGCTAGCGCGATGGTGTGACCATCTCGTCTACTTCAATGGCGGGTGCTTTTAATGTCTTACATGTGTGCTTTCTAGTATACCTCAATGGTGCCTGGCTGATAAAGTCATGCCCCAGAGGAAGCGCATATGCAGTACGAAAGGGACCAGATGGTTTTCATAACACAGGAGTTGCTTTTGAAGCCAGGAAATGCCACCATTGCTTATTTATGTTATCTCATTTAGCCTTTCTGGGTATTTCATTCCCGCAAAAGGTTTACGATGCAGAAGCTTTGATGATATTCTGCTTTAAAAGGAGACCAAGAGCAAAGGGATCTTTTAAATAAAGGTGCCTTTCAAGGCACCTTCACAAACTGGCAAGGATAGCAGCTATTTACGTTAGCTTTCTTACTCATTCAAAATAAAAGGTGCTGGTTATAGGCATATCGAATTACCGGGAGCTCACGCGCGCAGAGATTGATTTTATTGCGGTATTTATTTGCACTGCATAGTACACAGCCGTGGGGAGGCAGTCGTAGTGAATAACAATGTCAAAGGAGCTTAATTCCTGCCTCATTCGCAGAGCTTCCGTAAATCTATAAAGCGTTTCACATGCCTCTATACTTCAAGCAACATAACTCGGACGCGCAAGCAATTTTCACCTCTTTTACACTTATGCTATGAAGTGATTAACAATGTCGCACTAGCTTGAAGCTAGCTTGCAAACTTTTAAAGACAGCGGAAAATACGGGAGAAAATTTTGCCTCATTTTTAATTTTTGCATCATATCTTGCCCAACAAAACCTCGCTCGCATATGCCATCAATACTCTCGCTGTAGCTAGCATAACCAGGCGCACGAAATTCATATGCTATGTGCTCAAGAAAAAAAATGGAGGTTTCACCTTCTTTATCAAACAGACGGAAGAACGCATAACCATCAAAAAGAGGAAGTAAAACAAAAATTGGAGCGGACACTGCAGCTCCGCCTTAAGGGCAAGACGCGATACCGTGATGTGTTTTATTGCCATATATACAGAAGGGCATTCTCTACGTTCATAGATCCCTGGCAGTCCTCATACCCCTCCTGGTGCAGTGGTACATTGGTGTTCCCTAGGTGTTCCCTAGGGCCTTATGTCGACAACGTTGTTCTTCCCGAGCGACGAATTATTAACTTATCTGACACCTGCCACGGTGCGCTGTTTGCTCACAATCCGGTGAGCAGCTTGCGTTGATGCCGCAGTGTCACGTGACCTATAGGTGGCCCACCTGCCTCCTATGTTGCGCTCCCAGCACAACCAGAAAGGCGCACTGTACGGCTATAAACCTACAACGATGTTCGCTCAAGATGCCGACAACGCAGACGTCGGATTTTCTGGATGACGGCGCCTTTGAGGCTTTTGCGTTAACAAACCTAGTTCGTATTATTTCTAACAGCCCACGTAACCCTACATGCCAAGGACATCTGTTTATGGTTGGTTAGGACAAGAACATTTTTTTTTTGCTTGTCTCAACGAACCATTGATTCGATGCTCGCAGTTTAGACGCAAGATTAATACGTACGGGACACATCGACTCCTTTGCTGGCTGATCATAACAAATAACAAATAACACAGGTAGAGCTGCAATAATTAAAAAAATACCATACCGTTCTCATTTCACTAAACCAAACCCTAGTTCACTTCAGATTTTCCTACTACACCTATCTGTGCGCCACATATCGTCAATGAATAAAAAACTACAACGTTAAGATATAAGGTGCGCTGCCAGACGTGCCACATTCATAAAAATGACCGGAAAAACAGAAGCACCGGACGGACAAACACGCCCTCTACGGCTATCGAATGTATCGAGTCGGAAGCTTTATCGATCGCTTCGACGCAGCGCTCCTGTTGTGGACGTCTGTAGCTGGATGCCACCGAAAAACCCATGATGAATTATTCCCTCGTGGTGAGCACCACAAAGGCTGCCATATAGCCGCAACAGATGACGCTTTGTTTTGTAGGTGCTTCGGCTAAGGAGCACCTGAAACAGAACTTGTTCGGTCGATTGAAGGGGGATTACGGGAAGTCAGGTTGGCGTTTCTCGCCGCTCAGGTACTCATATGTTCGCCAAACCAAGAATGCTCTTCAGAGGACGGAAGACGGAGTGATACCAGTAATTATGCGGTTTTGACCTGAATTGAGCAGTTAACAAACACTGAAAGACTCCGAGCAATTCACTCGGTTCGCAGAATTGACAGAAATCCACCTATTGCGTGGTCTGTGTGTTTACAATGCACACTGCGTACCGAACAAGACGCATAAATGGCTGCTACACAAACGAAAAAAGATGTGCATTTCGTTTGGTTAGGCAACAAACGGTGCAGAGCACAAAAACTATTTACCTGTCTGATCAAACACGCGCTCCTCGTGAGCTTGCCAATTTTCCGGTCCCTGTGCTGTGCCACGCATCTTCCTTGTTTCTCATGACTCGGAGACTCCAATGGTTACCCGTTATGTTTTGAAGACTACGATTTATCACATGGCTTGAAGAATGTGAACGGAAAGGAACGTGCTAAGCAAGGCAGTTTTTTTGTCCGACGGCTTGGTCAAGCGGTACAAAAAAATGCGCAGTCTGTTTAAACACGTCGAGTCCTTCACTTACGCAAATTATGCTGCGTCAGCTACTGCTACCACTGGCTAAGTGACTTGACGGATTTCGGTCCAGTGGGAAAAGCACACAGTTTTGTAAAGGAGGGCCAAAGGCATTGTGGCGCTAGCATAATTGCGCCATTTCATTATCTTCGCCGAGAACATGAAAGGTACCAGCACAAAAGGAGTTGGGGCATAAGTTTTGCTTGAATGCTGTGTGCATGTCGAGTTTTCCCGCAGAAGCAGTGTTACTTGCTACATTTTGGTCACGGTGAAAGGAAGTCTGTTTTGCGGCTCCTGGTATTTCTGAGTCGTGGGGCGAGCAACTAAAGAGAGTTTAAACATTTACAATTTTCGTATTGTGCCGGCAAGCAGCTTCTCAACACACGCAGTAATCATTGCCATGCCTGCCTCAGAATAACAATCTGGCATACTTGGAAGACTTGTCAGGCAAGAACCTTGCTAAAGGCTAGCGAAAAAGAAAAGTGATAACTAGTAATACGAGCCCGAACAAAGACGTTTCCGTTTCGTTCAAGTCGGCATGTTTTCTGCGGGTAACGTGATCAACACCGCGAATTTTTTTTCGATCGGGCAATAATTACAAAGTTGTCCAGAACTATAATATATTGCATATTTTGTTTAACAGCCTCGAGTACGCAATTTTTCTGAAATTCCCATACCTCTAAAGCGCGCCACTGCGACTAGAAGACTAGTAATAGCAACCGCTTTGACCGGCAGCAGCGCTGCCGAGTTTAGTGCCACTGACAGCATCCTAGCACTATGCTATTTTAAAATATTGGATCAGATAGCAATGAAGCAGGATGAAGCGTGCATGGGACGATAACTAGCAGGACGAGAAGACAAACAAGGCGCCTGAAGTTTTTCCAGAAGAAATAACACTATTCAGTCCGCTCAGTCCTTTTCTTGAAGTATAGTGTGTGTACGCCAGAAAACGTAGCCTGACTACTTGGAAAGACGCAAGTTTTAAAACAGCACGGTGCAACCACAGGCTCTGGCCTGACTGTCCATTCGAATTTTAAACATATATGTTTTCCCAAAACCACAAGTTCTTCACCACAAGAGCACTACCACAAGAGCGGTAATATTTTGTCTATATTTTTACACTCGCCGCCGGCAATATACTGTTTCTTTAAGGAATTTCGTGTTCAACTTCTGATATAGGCCTACACGCACAAAGCGTTAACGGAATGTTTGTTTCAAGCGTTGTATGAGCATGAATATTGGGTCTCTAGAACCTGTAATTAGGTCAAGCTGTTAGGCTACCAATTTTTTTTATGGAGAAAGGCTGTTTTTAAATGAATTAATGTAGCTGCATTGGCGTTCAATGCGATCGACGATATCTCTGTGACGGTTAAGTATACGACAGCTCCAGAAGATCCATAAAACCCAAGTGAGCGTATAGCAATGTTTTGTGGGGATGTAGCTTAACGGGAAAAATTTAGCAATGATTGCTACAGAGGAGATTGCTACGCCACAAAAGGTAGAGCTTAGTAGAGCCGCGTGTCATCCGCGGTATCGGCACGCACGACTTTCATATCTCATGTTTGATCATTTTACAACTCAGTACGGCGCGTACGGTCTCTACCAAAACTAATCAGGCAGAAGAGTTTGCTTATGTTCCCATAGTGGAGCTATTACTGCCCCTCTAAAGAAAAAAAATCCGTAAAGCAGACGAATTTTCTTTTTACATAACGCAGATTTAAAGCTTAAGCGGTACAGCAGGTGCTCCACTACATGGCCAAGATAAAAAAATCCAGTGGCCCATTTAATACATTTGGCAAAGTCGGTGCGTATGTGGGAAGTAACGCAACATTCACAGTGTCCACCAGCTCCACTACCAACCATAAAATCGTTACAGAGCACAGCCTTCCATAGATCAAGAGTCACATAAAGCGTGCTGGAAGGGTGAGGACAGAGGGTGTACGAGAAAGCCCTTAGATACATAAGCCATCGGAACTGCGAGAACCAAGATTCCTGTTCTTCTCACGCAACTTGTATAAACAGAACGTGAGGAGGGTGCAAATGGCTCTGGGCAGCGTGCAGTGATTACACAATCATTGGTGACTCCTGCACACAGCACAGCTGTTTCTTGGCAGGGTCTCGGGAGAGCTCCTTGTCTCCCGCACTGTCAGTGGCGGGGCCACGTACTAGCGCAGGATGTGACCGGGAGACATCCGAAAAAAGGGGATGCTGTACACAGATGTAATAGCGCTGAAGCATGCGCACACGTATCGCATACGTCTGTACAGCAAAAAATAAGGGATGCAAATACAGGGAGGTTTACCAGGAGAAAGTATCTGTTCGTTACCCATCAGTAGGGAGAAAGAACGGGCATGTAAAATGAAAGTAAAAAAATGATGTGATCATGCACAGCGATCATGGAAGGTGAAATTGTTAAACTCAGAGAGGCGCCTTTAAAACTTTAGAGCAAACCGAACATGCAACAAAACAAAGTAAGAAAACTTAGACTCAGATCAGTGATAAAGACGTTTAAAGATAAAGGAAAGAAAGCGGGGAAGGAATGAGCGATAGTTCCACAGTCGCAAGCTAATTCCGTTCGTCTATCAGATCCCGTGGGAAGTGAGGTAGAAGGCTGCTTCCTCTCGCAACGTCCGTGTGGCAGTGAGCGTTTAACCTGATCGCTGGCGAAGGCGCACACTTTTACGTAAGGCTTCATCGCAATCAATCTCTCATTACTGCCGCTCATTCGTCAATCAGTGAAATGTACCAAGTTCTCTTTTTGCTGGAAATCAGAAGACTGCTTCCCCTGAGATGAAGGAAGGCCTGTAGGAAGATGTCCGTGTTCTTGTGTTTCCGATTTTTGCCTTCTTTGATTTTTGACCTCCGTTCTACACGTGGCACTCCGCTGGTTTTTCTCTTTCTGCATGACCTAGGAAGGAAAGCAATTATTGAGCATTCTGTCTGGCCGAAGAAGCAAAATAATTACTGAGCTAATTCCTGGAACCGAGTTCATTCGTAACTTTGGTGACGCATGGCAATTAGACTTTTAACTTCTCTCGCTACCGAGCCTAGAAGCTTGAATGCTGCCTTTTTGGTGAAGGAGCGCAGAGCGGGGGAAAGCGTAGCATGTTGCTTTATTTCACTCTAGGCTTTTCTTTTCTCTTATCTGTCTCTGCATTTGCCCCCTCTCTTTGTGCATACCAGCAAACGGCCCATTACATCCCGAAAGCCTTCACGATCTTCCTTTGTACCTCACGATAGTTCACGAGGGTAATTGCCATAGGCATTAGAGCTCTCTGAAACCAAATTTACGCCATTGAGCTCGACATTACGTCACGCATAAGGTGGACATAAAGCCTCGGCTATGTCCGTCAGATGGCTTCAGGTTTCACGTTTTTACGGGCCACTACACTCCCAATAGAGCATGCAGTTTTGCAAGTAAATTTAGTTAATGCTTTACTAAGCGCCACTGTGTCTTCTAATATTTGTGATCGTCAGTGTTTGTGGGGATTCAGCCATGAGGCGTGTAAGGGATCGGTAGTGTACGCGGGGTCATTGGAACGCGGCTGGGGGCGCTCGAAGCGGAGCGTCTCCTTTCTCGGAACGCGGCCGCTCGCGTATGAGCCGAGAAGTACGGGTGTCCCCCGCCCCGCGGTACCGATTCGCGCACGTGCTGGCCCGAATGTGTATTTGTGTTTGTTTTTACTTTTAGTTGGCAATGGAAAGGGCGTTGTGTCCTACGGAAGCTGTAGGGCTGGCCATGCTCTCGGTAAACCAATCATGTGAGCAGTGTAACATGATTGGGTGTTACCAAATGTGGGCCGGGCCTTTAGGTCTTTAAAACCGGGCCCCGGGACCGGAAGCGGAGTTCTGCGCTAAGGTGAGATGCTATGCATCTTCGGCTATGCCGAGTAGGGGCATCCTCTAGTATTAGCCAGTTCCACCTTTTTGTTGTTGTGTATCTCTTTGCCGTTTAATTTGTCTCGAGTGCCTTAACTTGTATATGCTGTAAATAGCTGTATATAAATTGTCAAGTATCCCCTTTGTCCCTTCTCAACTCATCGTAAGACCATCTCTGACGGGGCACCCCTGGTGCGAAGGAACGCTTCAGTCTTCAGTTAAAGGGATACTGAGGCGGTTTTCGAATCAGCTAACCTTCTAGGGTTTTGAAGTAGTGTCATTGCTGATCACGTCTGTGAAATTATTTTTTCGATTTTGGCTAAAACAGTGGCGCAATCACCAATTAAAAACGCGATGTTTAAATTTCCCGCGCCCCGCGCGAGCGCAGGAGAGGGGAACAGCGGAGAGGGAAACCTCGTCCATGTCGGCCAGCGTGACGTCATGTTGAGGAGCCGGGGATGCTTCGGCGCACGCGAGCGCGCTTTCAGCGCGCGTTGTTTCTCGTGCTGCATGCGTTGTTCCTCGTACTGCGAGCGTTGCGACGTACAAAGCGTGTCAGCCGACCTTGAGAATCAGATTCAACAGGTACTACTCTGCGTTCGTGTCCACGAACAACTACGGGCGCGACTGTGTCGTCTTCCACTGTTTTCCGCAAGACCACAAGCTCGCAGCGCAACCGCTCGCTGCTGTGACAAAGAATTCAAGCCGACTAAAGCAAGCTTACTCTGCTCGAAACACTTTCGTAAAAGCGGCTACAAGCAGAGCTTGTCCTAGTGTGATCTCTGGAGATTTCTGTCGAAAAGGCGCGGCTGAACCATGACACAGTTCCATCGATTTCCTCGCGCATAAGAGGCGTGTCACCATTCCGAAGAAGCGCCTCTTTTAAAAGTAGAAACATGCTCACTTAGCCCCTGAAGAAACCTTATAGAGGCTTAAGCATGTGTCGCTCTCCTCAGCTTAGGTGCGGCCAGACCACCTGTGACGTGCTCAGCAAGGCTCGGTTAGTGATTTTATACTCGGTTCGACGTCTCCAAGCAAGCAAGCAAGCAATCAAGCAGAGCAAAGCATAATAAAGCAAAGCAAGCAAGCATCGAAGCTCTTCATATGCGGCATCTCGTTTAATCCTAGCTAAGCAATTAAAATGAAAGCGTTCGACGTTGATTTCGGATGCAAATTTATGAGTGAAATGAATGCCAACCGAGTTTTCGCAAAAAAACGCCGCAACCTTACTCGGTTTCGTTATCTAGTTGTGGCAGCGGGCGAGTTGCAGCTAGCTTGGCTTTTAAACACACATATAGTTGGCAACTACTTCACTGAACCTAAACTGCAAATCTAGGAAGGGCGAACGTTTCCGAGGCAGCGATTAATATTTTCTGGCATCTGCTGAACGCGCCAGGAGTGAAGCGTATTTGTGCGCGTATTTGGCTTGGTTTCCAGCGCACCATGATTGCGTCACTATCTTGTGGTCACATGCCTCGCAGTGCTTGGCCACTGCGCTTCGCTAATTTTTACATCAACTTTGTGCTCCTTCATCGTTCACTTGAAATACTTTCTTGCCCCAACCTGCAACTCCGGGTACTGAGAACAAGATTTACGCAGTGCTTTGGGCCTTTTCTTTAGGATGACGCTCTTCCGGGCGAGCCAGGAGGCGTCCGGTGGTGGTAATTGACTTGAGTATTGTTCGCACCCCTTCCTTTCCGAGAATACGAGCCGATGTTGTGCTGGCACCTTTTACGCATGGTCTGTATCGCGTCTTTGACGCTGGCGTATGCTTGTGCTAGGCATAGAATTTTTTGCTTGTGTCTTTTTTGGTTTCAGGCGATACGTGGAATGAGCAAACTGTAGTATCCTTTTCTTCGGTGGTCAGTAAAAAAAATAGTCGCCGTATTCGCTTTTACAACGAAACGGAAAGCTGCGATCTGCCCTCAACGCAGCGCCGGATCCGCATCGGCAGCTTCTCCAGTCCTCAAAGTGACGTCACGACCTCTCTTGACCAATCACGTGCCCCGCGGCACAGGCCGCATATTTCGGCTAAAAAAGGCAATTCGCGCTTGTTTTTGCCTTAATTGGATGCGATATTCCAGTATACAGCATGAAAAACTATAGGATGCCGCTGCCAGCCCGATTTTCACAAAAAGTGCTTCAGTCTCCCTTTAAACCAACCGTCTCTGGCGGGGCACCTCTGGTGCAAGGAAGGAAGATAGGAAACTTGTGAAACTTACTAGGCGTATTTGTCTGTTCGTTTCCTATTTGTTCGTTTTCCACCCGAGTTTCTTTTTTCGTTGTCGGGGAAACGGTTTTATAAGGACTTGTCTGCAATTTCCTTCCCCATTGTATTGCTCTCTCTATTTGGTTTACTGCGGCATGGTGCATTCAAGAGAGTACGTAAAATGCCGCTTTCGCCATGTAGAGGAACATTTTTCTTTAAGCTACACACTGACACATTATCGGTTAAAACATGGCTAGAGAAAAATGTATTTTCGAGTCTACGGTAAACCGTCACCTTTGTGATGCTCCTGAAACGAATGAGCATTACTTCGTTTTTTGTAAGGATGCAATACTTTTCTGAGATGTTATGCAACCGACCATGAAAAAAAGACGTTTGACTCCGCATTCTGTAACATTTCTCACTGCACAAACATTTCGTGATGAACCTGTAGATATGTTATATTTAAGTGGATTATGCAGCCTATGAAAAACACACCTGATAGACCGACATTGTGAATATGTTGTTTCTGCTAAAGGCCATTTCTGTAGAATGATTGTAGACGTAAAACAATTGTACGCCCAGACCGAGTATGAACCGGAGTGGTACTCACTCTTAGTGCTGTGCTGTTTGTTGCCTAATTTATAGGTCTTTTTTGCTTAGATGTACATGCACAACGCAGCGCGCTATGGAAAGGAAAATGATAGGTGTAACGTTAAGAGACCGGAAGTGGCCAGAGTGGGTGGGGGAACAAACGTGGGTTAATGACATCGTAGTCGAAATCAAGGTAAAGATGTGGGCTTGGGCAGGGCATGTAATGCGAAGGCAAGATAATCGCGGGTTCCTGAAGTCAACGCAGTGGATTTATATAGATGAGAAGCGGAGCAGTAGGCGGCAGAAAGTTTGGCGGCTGGATAAGATCAAGAAGTTAGCTGGGATAAGGGGGTCGCTGCTGGCAAAGAACAGGGTAAATTGAAGAGACATGGGAGAGACCTTTGCCCAGCAGTGGGCGTTGTCAAGCTGTTGACCTTCCGCCTATCTGCCGTCTCCCTCTCCTCTGCCTCTGTTCTCCCTCTTCCTCTGCACTTGTAGAGGAGAGGAGGGATAGAGCGGTCGAAGAACGACTCAGAAAAAATGAAAATTATTGAGAAGAAAATATTTCAGACAACACCAGGCCTGCGTGCAAAATATACAGCCTACCGAAGAAGTATATGTGCCAAAATGAAACTCACGGGAGCTATTAGAGCGAAAGAACTACTCTAGATGAACCAAACCCTAGCAAGAATCTTGTCATCTTGTGTTGTCTTGTCTTGTGCTCCGAACTAACCTGGGGACACCGGGTAAGCTCAGGTAAGTTCGTAGGAGCGTCATGCCAACTTTAGCAAATGGAAGGAGGGCGTCACGCCACCAAGATCACGTAACCTTGTGGCGTCAACACAAGCAACGCTCGGAAGTGGTTAAATTATTTACTGGTAGCGACAGATTGCTCGAAAAGTGCAACAGGGGTCGCACAACCCCTACCTGTGGCTATGTTTCAAATAGCCACCTGCTCGCTCAGTGGCTTAACCGCTGCGTCAATGCGCTGGTTGTGTTATGATAACTCGGCGTGGTCTTTGAATATTTAGTACAGAATGACCAAATTTGCATCTCTGGGCATTAACCCAGTGAAGCTATCGTGGCATACCCTTAAGGCGGAGCTTAAGTGTACCCTCGAATTTAAGAATCAACATCTGATTCCTTATGTCTACTTGGTCTATGTTAATCCCCCAAAACTCTTCTCTTCTCGCATTCCTCGGCAAGAGCAACCTGGGCCACACAAGCCTCACAGGTGGCTGTGTTGGCAACATCCACCTGCCATCCACCTGCCAACATCCACTGGCGCATAGTTTAACCGCAGCGCCACTGTGCGTACGTATTACTACCACGACTCGCCGTGATCTTACTATGTGACATATTTCGCGTTGTTGTGTAATCAAAATTTGCCATAGAGCCAGAATAGAAAATATTGGGAGTAAAAAGTGAACTTCCAATTGAAATATAATCAGGACTGCCACAGACTGGCGAATGAAACAAGCAGGCTATCGCTTTTCCGCCGCATCAATCCAACTGATCACCTGTCAACATTTTCGTGGTTTGAACTCTCCTGTGTTGCGATCTGTTCGGTGATGGGTAGTGCTGCCTTTTTAGGGCGGGAGGTGCAATAGGGAGCCCTCTCCAGGCGGACCTTCAGCGTGCGCCGCCGACGTTGGTGTTCACAATGTTAACCACCCGGACGGCCGCGCCGAAAAAGGTCAAGCCGCGATCAGGCCGGTTGCGCTTCCTTCGAAGCGCAACCGGCCTGAGGGGTGCTTACGAGGGAAAGCGCACAGAACGTCAACGTGAGGGAACGTTCTAAATATCCGCGTAGTTTAAGAGCAGAGGAACAGCAGATGCACAGCGCCCAGCAATAGGCGCAACGTCGGAATCAAGCGCGACGTGATGCTAGAGTACGCAGCACCTGCACTCAACCGGCAGTTTCGCAGAAGTGGGAAGTAACTCTATCCTGCTGCCGCTCTCAACAGGGTGAAGGCCATTCTCACCACAGATAAGATCGTGCCGTGCGCTCTGTTGAACGGGAAGCGGATTAACAGCAGATCCAGACCGAGCTTAGTCGACAGGTGGACCTTGAGTGTGAACGGGAACAGAGGAGGTGAACTCGACAGGAGGCGGTCTTTACCGTATCTGGGTCTTCGACGACCCTTATATGGGATATGTGGCACAAGAGTGAGCACTTCTGCTCGCTGTGAACTGTATGCTCAGAACGGCCAATATCAATACTACTAGTGTATTTTTGATGTTATTGGAATAAAAGCGTCATGCCGTCGAAAGCTGTCCGGCGTCAGGAGTCGGAATCGTCGTTTGTGTGAAATCTCCACTTTCCAACCGTGGCAGGCACTGTTTAGGGACTTTTCTTTCTCGCCGCTTGCTATCTGCAAATCGTCCTCTCCTCTACTTGGAGAGAAGAGGAGGCAGACGCAGGACCCACAGGGACTCAGGAAATATGGCAATGATTGAGAAGAAAATAAATAAATAAATAAATAATAAAAAAAATAAATAACAGTCGCTCGATGAACGCGGGGCTTAAAAAAACGTGCCTTGCGGCAGCCATTCTTTATCCGCATTGCCCGGGAAGAGCAACCTCGGTATAACGAACGTACCTCACCCATGGTTGTATATGCAACAGCCTACCGCTAGTGCAGTGAAGCATCGCTTAACCGCTGCGCCACTCGCTGGTATTGATGTGAAGACTCGCAGCGTTCTTTGATTGTGGCGCGTTTTACATTAATACCAGTGCAACGTTCATCTATAGCCTTACAAAAATCAAGAACGGCTTCAACCGTCTGTGTGACTGTCGAAAGGCCAGCCCGGAAACCATCCTCTAATGAACAG
Organism: Amblyomma mixtum; assembly: GCF_055824585.1. NCBI lineage: Eukaryota > Metazoa > Arthropoda > Arachnida > Ixodida > Ixodidae > Amblyomma > Amblyomma mixtum. The sequence goes on along the minus strand of NC_143013.1, from coordinate 180,242,799 downwards.
AACAAATTCTTTTTTTTCCAAAAAATGTAGAATGTCCTTTGATATTTTATATTCAAAGACCTTGCGACAAGCGGAAGTGAAACTAGTCTATACTTATTTTCAAGTGCTCGTCGATTACCACTTTTAAAGCCGGAATAACAATATCATAGCGCCAGTCATGAGATAAGGAGTGCTCACCCAGATACCTTTCAGATAAAAGTTGCAACTAATATGACATCCATTCAGCATAGCGTTCAAGGAATTCCGTCGGTATCTCGTCGGTACCGCAAGACTTATTCACATCAAAAGTTCGCAGCTGCTGAATAACGCCCTCCCTATTGATGTGTACCTCTTGCATTATTTACTGCAAGATGGACACTAAATAATCACTCTCATTGTCCGTCTTATCAATGCTGAATAACGATTGGAAAGAATTATTAAACATGCTCGCAATATCAGTTTTATCTGTAACGACTTCTTCGCAATCCTTTATCTGTTGGAATTTGTTCTTCTTATCGGAAAAATACTATCAAAACTATTGCGGCGACCGTTTGAGAAAATTCGCCAGCGTATTGCTGAGAAACTTTGTTCGACCCCAGTAACGCAGCTTTGAGCGACATCTTGACATTCGACAGTTCCGCCACCTTCTCTTGTTTCTGTGGTGGCCTTTTTATTTGGCGCTTTATGCGGATGATCTCCCAGTGATCCATGGATTGCGCTACTTTGATTTCGTTGATTATAGTAGGAAAAAGTCTATTTATGGCATATTTTATTGTTTACTTATTTATTTATTCATTTCTACTGAGGCTCCGCAGGGGCTATGGCAGGAGCAGGGATATGGAATTCATGGAAAAGCGTATACGTATTTTTAAATACAAGCGCGCATACATGAAAAGTAAAAACAAAATACAATATCAGATGAACAAAACAGGGTGGCAGTGACGTTCAGTGGCAGCCAAAAATTGCGGAAATGGAAGTGAACGAATTTCAGCGGGCAGGGAGTTCCAGCACTTGATGATACATGGGAATAAGCTGTATTTGTGTGTGCCAGTTCGCGCGTACAGTGGAAAATTGTTTAAACAGTTCCGGTACCTATTTTATAATGGAGTAGAAAAAGTAACGTGGGTGCTCACTGCCATGAGGAGCGGCGAATTCATGCGCGTGTAGATATATTTAAGTCACTCGATGTACCGGCGTGTTGAAAGCGAACACGAAAAAAGTGTTTTTGAAATGTTGCCACCATGCGGCGAGACGCACGGGCTGCTCCGAGCCATTATTTTTTCAAATTGTCACGAATAGTCAGGAAATTCATGGGTGCCTCACCGAAAAAAAACTATCCCGAGTGCCTTTCCTTCTTTGGCACCCGGAATAACTTTCCTACCACCTGGGTTCGAAAGCTTGGCATGGCATCGAGGTCTCTTTTTTTCACAAAAAGTGGTTTCCTTAATTGTGCGGTCCCAAATAATTCCTGGCCATCTCTGGTAATTTTAGTTCAACAGCGGAAATTATGGTGACGCAAATTGATTTTCTTCTAAATTTAGAGAAGTAAGGAGGGCTTTCCATTGACTGCTGAGTTACTAGACCCGCCAGCACGCCGTCTGAGGAAGTGATGCGAAAAGAGTTGGCTTAAAATATTGATGCAAATACGAGTGTAAACGAAAAAAAAGGATTTCCAAGAACAGGGAAACTTAAAATAAAAAGCAAATATAACAGTGCACACAGCAAAAAAGGCAAGAAAACTTGATTATGTATTTCTTCATATGTTCTTTGTATTAACTTGCGTGCTATATTTTAAACTGCGAGCATGGTACACGAGTACATCACTAAATATTTCGCACTACTGTGACCCATTCCAAGCATAATCTAGAGTAAGAATTCTGAAAAAAGTTTTGCAATATATACATAATAGATATCTACTAGTATAAAAAATACTGAAAAGCAAACGTTGAGATCAACTACGCAAGCTCAGTATGAAGCAGAAAGTACAGAAAATGAGAGCGGCGCGTAATAGTTGCGCTGTGTGATCAGCTACAGGTATAAGAAGCAGTCCCTTAAGAAGCAGGGAATATGCACTAGTACTGCTGCGTAGATATGCTAAATTAATATACATACAGAGGTTGTTTCACGTTGGAGGACGCCGCAGGAGAGAGAGTGGCCCCGCTTTTTCTCCTCTTACGCGATACCCTATGTTTGTTTGTCGGAAACTGATGGTGAAACACGACAGCACGGCTCCTCTCCTATGAGCCACTTGGGTTCTCTGAAGACATGTCTGTGGATCTGTGTTGCGGGCTGCGAGCGCTTCCCCTCGAAGCACGAAAGAGAAGCTTGTTCGTGACTGCGTAGCTGTTGACAAGAGGTAGATGGCCGAGCAGAGAAGTGTAGGGCGTGCTGTCCACTACAGCGGCGTCTGCTCCCCACTTCAGAAGCGACCAAGAGGGAAGGCCCACTACAAGCAGTTGAAAGTGTTGGTGCACTTCCCAATGGCTCGGTCCTTCACTTGGACACCGAGACTATGGGGCAAGTTTGTCCAGCTGCTCCGCAGATGTGTACGAGCGGCGTTGTTTTGTGCAGCTCGCGTCAGCACACCTTCGTAATCCTATCTTTGTATTTACATGGAGATAAAAAAAATGCAGCTTTTCCTTAATAGCTGTGAAAGGAAGCACAGTGGAATTATACGTATACTGTTCCTTTTAATTGTTACTTGCTTGTCCCGTTTGTTTATCTCGTTTTAGTTTATCTTGAAGCAAAACTATTTGTACTTCCGGGCACATATCGTTAAGCAACTTTTGCTGCCCCAGGAAGTAAAGGAGGGCGCAAGAGTGTGCTGTTCTGTGGGGAAATTTGTAGCGTGTGATTCATTTCTCGACCCGCCACGTGATCAAAGACAACCGTTGCTTTTCGCATGTTTTCCATACACCTTTTAGAGCTCGTTTAACAAGATCGTGCTCACTATTGGGTCCAGTATCCGAGCAGTTTATTCGCTTCGCATGTCAGCACATTCAAATCGTCGTGAGCTCTAGCGGTGCTGGTTTGTCGAATCGGACTATATGTTTGTGCGAAAACTGATGAGATTGCAGATTAGATTAAAACTCTTGTATACTCTGAAGCACTCGGTAGTTACATATTAGTTCTGCTTTACCGACTAACAATCAAAAAGCGGCTGCAGCTTCCGTGGTGACTCGGTGGCTATGGCGCTCGGCTGCTGAACCGAAAGAAGAGGTTTCGACCCTGGCCGCGGCGGTCGATTTTCAGTGGAGACGAAATTCTAGAGGCCCGTGTACTGTGCGATGTCATTTCGCCTTAAAGAACACCACATGAATGAAATTTCCGAGGCCGTTCTCTACGGCGATAATCATAGCCTGAGTCTTTTTTTGGGACGTCAAACCCTTATAAGTAAGAAACCAATCATAAAGCGGCTGTCTCTGGTAAGCGGTGAACGAATAAATAAAAAGAAGTTTCTCCCTCTGTGTCAGGAATCTCATCGTCGAACACGGCAACTGTCTGTTCTTTGTGGTGGCCTATCAGCTCTACAACACATGATAATAGCATAAACACAACAGGTGGATCAGGTCACGCTCCCTTGCTGCTGGGAAGTAGTGCGCGGCTGAGGTGCCTGACACAGAGGTAGCTTATTTAGGACCTCTTTGAATTGAGATTTAGTTATATATAAAGACTTCCAGGTATTCGAACCTATTAAGCAGCCATCTTCCGTGAAATTCATTGTAGCCACCAGTATACTTTTGGGGGCTAAACTCTTGCTAGACTATATTGATGTTATGGCAAACATCCATAGATCCCACAGATTTCGCTGTCTTTCGGTAAGAAGAATCAGTTTTTTTATTGGGAACGCTAGGCGCGCTTTTCACTCCCGGTTAAAACATAAGCCTAGGTTTAAACGACAGGCGGGGCGTTAACTTATTTTTTTAACAGGTGCGTGAAACTAACACTAGGCATCGCCTCTCAGTCGTTTCTTCTCGTTTTTTTACACTCCGTCAAGAAGCTCGGCTCTCCGTTCGGTGCCCTCTGGACGGAAGAAGGAAGTCATCTGTCTTACAAGTGGAATCGCCATGGCCGTCGCTATAATAATGGATTCTATTTCGCGCGTAAGCCCTTCGTAGTGCCTCAGTTTCCAGGGTTTTGCGAAGCAATTTTTTCTTTGTTTTTTCTATGGCTTTATATTTCTGTGGGATCAGATATACTGCGCGAGCGGCAGTTCGAGGTGTTTATGTTTTACGTCAGTTCGGTCATTGTTCCACTTCGGTCATTGTTCCTTACACTAACTTTACAAGGATTACTTCTGAGAGGTCGAATAACTGGTGCGGAAAGCCGTGCTTAGGTTTTATTACGCGCTTAAAGATTTTTCCGGAGAGTGCGTTGCTCTTACCTCAAACCCTGTTCTTCGCTGCTGAAGCCAGTCTGGTAGCAGCTGAACGTGGTTTATTTGATAATTGGTTTTGTTTCCTGAAATTCAAAAAAAGATATAGTGATAAATATGTACTTGCGCCACCTAAGCTATTGCGATGTAAAAAAAACAAATTACCTGGACAGATAAACACCCTTCTATGTAGTCCACGGCGACGCGGGGCCAGAAAAAAGAACAAATTGATGTAAAGACCCTTTCAGCGGGCCTCATAAGCTACTCCGGTAGGCAGTTAATGCTTTTTTTTTCTTGACAGTCCACTTATTTCAAATTATCTCGTAATGCAGGTTAAAGTACTATGCCACGCCAGCAACAGAATTGTGTACAGACGAGCACAATAGACCACTCCAGTGGAACCATGGGTGACTAGCGCGAGGAAGGAATTTACATTATGATGTCCCTCTGACACACCTGTGGGTTTCGCGTGCATTCCGGAATCCCATACCATGCATTCCGGAATCCCTGTTCATGTATCCCACTGATGAAGGTGAAATAGTGACAGTGTTTAGAAATGTGAGAAATAGCAGTGTTGAAGATAAAGATGGCTTTCAGATCAAACCCTTCAAAATAGTAGTTGACATACTAGTTCCAATACTAATGCATATCTATAATCTAGCTATAGAATCTGGCGTGTTTCCAAAAGAAATGCAGGTAGCAAAAGTGGCTGTCATTCGCAAAGGTGGTGCTACCTCAGATATGACTAACTACAGGCCTATTTCCATTCTTCCGATATTATCCAAAGGTCTGCAAAAGATTATTTATGTGAGAATCAATACTTTTATAGTCAAACATTCAGTTCTATCAGACAGTCAGTTTGGTTTCAGAAAACAAAGGTCCACGCAAACGGCACTAATTAAGCGAAAAGAAATAATAATAAATGCGTTTGAGGAAAAGCTCCTTGTACTAAGAATATTTGTTGATTTTTCCAAAGCATTTGACCTGCTTAATCATGCTTTACTGGTACATAAACTCAATAACTATGGAATTAAAGGTAACAGCTTATATTTAATTGAATCATATCTAAAATATTGTAAACAAATGGTCTCCCTTATTCACACTGTATCAACCTCGCGAACTATCCTCTCTGGTGTACCACAAGGCAGCATTCTAGGCCCCCTATTATTTAATATTTGTATTAATTTTCTGCTCCCCTTCCTGTCAACATAATAGCGTATGCAGACGACCTCACAATGCTTTCGTCAGGTAACAGAGAAACCTGCTAGAACACGGCAATAAGTTCTTAGAATTCCTGCGTCAATGGGCCTTTAAGAACTACCTAAGGGTAACCATCACGAAGACCAAAATAATAATATTGCGAGCTAAAAACAGAATGGTGCTTGCAAATTTTGACCTCTGGTTAGCAAACAAAAAAAATTGATGTCGTGCCAGCTGTGAAATGTCTTGGTGTTGTTGGGACCAAATCACTTAATTGGGATAAACATGCTGAGAATATCTGCGCTAAAATAAACAAGATTAATGGCATCCTATGCGGCCAGAGGCACACACATACGCCTAGAGTTAAAATATTATTTTCAGTGCATTTATATTACCACATATAACTTATTGTCTCGTGGTCTGGGGACAACAACCAAGCAAAACCAGACGAAAAATCTAATGGCGCAAAAACGAGCAATTAGATTAGTAGCTAATGTGCCGTGGTGTACTCATACGGGTTCCTACTTTGCAGGGTTCAGTATCATGAAAATCTCTGCGTTATTCCCATTCAAGTTAATCTCGATGCTGTTTCAACTAAGAACGATTTCCTGTAATCATGTTTCAACCTCATTCGTTCGATTCCATCTTATAACACACGGAACAAAATGTCATAGTCCGTACCTTTCTGCCGCACTACATACGATAAGCAGTCACTGACATATAGTCTACCACATTACCTCAATATTGTGCACTAAAACCACATCATACTTGAAAAGACTTCAAGGCATAAGTTAATAACACTTATTCCTCTCTTTGAATGTGCATAATTTTGACATCATGATTAGAACATAGATATATATATATATAGCTTTGTTTATCTTCTTTCTACTTGATTTGTATCTCGGTTTATTATAAATGCGTTTCCTGTACATAAAAATTTTGAGCAGTTTCTTTTGTCAAATAATGTCGAGGGATAATATAGGCATAACATCATGCGAATGTTAATGTATATATTTTGTGGCTGTATTTCTTTTGTGCTTGTGAGTGCGCTCTTCCACTGCTGTTGTGATTAGCTGCTAGGCTATAGCGCTGGCAGAGGGCGCAGGGTGGCCCTCAAGCTGAACCAACGCAGCTTTTTGCCTTGCGTCTTCTCTCCTCTGTTAGTAATGCAACCTTGTGAGAGTTAATAAAGATATATGTATGTATGTATGTAATTTCAGATGGGCTGTTTGGCTTTTTCATGAACACACACGCGTTTTTGTTTCAAGCACCTTACAGGCTTGAACGCTAAATGTTGAACGCTAAAGAAACGCATTTTTATTTAAGAAATGCTAGTATCAGAACAGACAGGATGGGCGATTTCGTTCCTCCCAACGTTAGGTTGCACAGTTTAAGAACTAAAAATAATCTAAATGCTTTGTAATGAGATTTTCTTTTTCTAACCGGTGTCTCTGCTTATGAAAAAACGTATGAACATATTTCGAGGCTGTTGTAGAGCACTTTTCTGCGTTTTCCTGTCATCGTATTTTCTGCTCGCGGTAAATGACTTGTAGTCACTACAAAAAGAAAACTCGAAATTGAAATCAAAGAAGATCATCCATATTTCAAAGATACATAAAAGATTCGAACGAAATGGGATAGAGGCAAAACGTGCGATATTCCTATTGTTGCTAAGCAATTTCTAAAACAAAAATATCGCAATGCGCAAAAAAAAAATATCAGAGAAAAGGCTCTCTCTTCAGTGCCTCGGTGTGGTGTCTAAGTGGTCACTGCGCTCGACTACTGAGCCAAGGGGCACGGCTTCGATCCCGGCTGCAGTGACAGCATTTCAAGGGCGGCGAAGCGCAAGGCGACCGTGCACTCCGCCACGTCAGTGGACGTTGAAGAACCCTAGGTGGTTTAAATTATCCTGTGCCCGCCTTACTGCGCCCTTAATAGCCTCAGTTACTTTGGGACATTCAACCCCATAAAGCAAACTAAACGGAACCTCTGATTTGACCGTAATTTGAAATATCTAACGTGAAAGCAAACCAAATTTCAAACTCATTCATTCTTATCACTGGGACAGCATTTTCTTCTAGTCAGAGTTTCGTTCATTTTACATATGCCAGCTTTACCTGTACCGATTTATCGGAGGCCTCTGGCTCATGCTGCACCTAAAATATTAGTTCCGTCTAGCATGGTCTTTTCACTGGAAAGTGCAGCCAAGCCACAAACTTGCACGAACTTTCCAGCCCTGCAGTTTATGGGAGCCTTTCGGGTTCATACATCTGTCTCTAATCAACTGCGGAATAATGAGGGTTGTGGTACGTTTTAGCCACTAACTAAGGCTGTCGTAAAAAGCACGAAATCTTCGCGGGACTAACCAATCACGCGAAACATATTTTTAAGTGGTTTTCTGGACACCACCGGTCGAGGATTTGAGTTTATGGGCTGACGAAAGAAAATTCCAATGGTTAGCATGTGAGTTCCTTTGTGTAAGTAGCACCTTTTTAATAGAAGCAAAGATTCCAAAGAGAGATAATTACCAAGAAAAAATTATAACTGCGTTCGAAACAAATGTGCCCTTGTCGTAAAGCTCTTTTCAGGTAACGAATGGCATGATTTGTGCTACGGATCGCATTAAAAAAAAGGAGTTAAAGAATTTATGCGCATATCAGGGGTAGTGACTATCTTCAAATTAAATAAATTTCTGCCTTTAATCGAAGGACGGTATGTCAAAAAGATGTAGCTTGTTGAGGAATGGTTCTAAATTTTCAGGCACGTAGCATAGTCGTGAAACCAAAGGTTTTGCTGGAGGCATTCCTGGTTCACAAAAAAACAATGCTCTGTTTCGTGTTTTTGATTATATAAAAGTACCATTTGGCAACTGTGTGCCCTACCCGCATTTGTATAGCTGCTCAAAAAGGTGTGCGCCAGTTTTATGGCTAGACTTTACTCATTTTGACACAGGTGGAAACCGCCTTCAAGGCAAGCAGTTGTTATGAGGAAAGGAGAGCCCGAGGGGGCAGCTCAGGTCAAAAAACAATTGTAGGAAACACGCAGCTCATCGAGAACACAAATATGAGCGGCGCTCAAATTTCCGCAGATGATTGAAAGCGTGCAGGTTTTGTAACTCTTCCAAACAGCAAATTTCTGATCGCGTTCCTTCATCGTAGTGGGAATGCTACATAATTATTCCCTGTAAAAGGCTTGTTCACTAAGCGAGTAAAACATGGAGCGTAGCAGTAATGAGAGCTTGCTGTAACAGAAGGGTTACTTTATTCAAGGATATCAACTCCAGCGTCCGGAAGACGACACGACTGGAGCAGAAGTCAAATAATGAGAGGTGTCCGCATTACTAAACAAGCTTTGCAGTGCAGTCACGCTGATATAGTTCACCTAAAAAAGAACTTTAAGCAAGAAAGCAAGCTATGTACTTTGAAAAGCGTGAAGAGAAAGCATATTATGAATAATGGCTCCCTAGTAAATTTCTCTGGGGCAAATAATCTGTTGCCGTTCTGAAATGCCGGCGGCATCCTATGGTACACCCGGCTGGTGCTGCGTGTTCCAAGGCGAGTCGCCAAGCAAGTGAGGGCAGAACTACACACCTGCCCCGACACTGTTGGGTAACACAATGCTCATGCAACCGCTTCGCTCCCGCTGCGAGACCTGGCGTGAAGCGCTTAATCATCAACGGGTGCCGCATGCCGGACGAGATGTGGCCTGCGGCATGAGCGTGCCGCGAGGGGCGCTAAAAGGGCATCACGTTTGACTGATGGCACAGCGACTAAGAAAAATAACGGTTCCTAAGGCCGCACTTCTGAAATGCAGGTGCATAATTTCATTGAGGTTGTCTGCCTTCCATTTAGGGAATTGGTTGTTTAACTTTGTATTTGCCTTCTTTCATTCTCTAGTATTAAAAAGCCGCCCGCAGGTGTGGGTTTTGTGGGTGAAGTTTTCTTGGAATCACCAGGCGCTATTTGCGAATGCCTATTAAAAGCAGCGAAAAAGTTATGGTTGTAATCTATTGGAAAACAAGTGCTTAAACGTGTTTTTTAGCACCAGCTTCGCCTGCAGAAGTCCAGGGCCTTATGAAAACACTTTTAACTTTTTTTTCCTTCAGCGTGTGCCGTCTTGTCTGATGGCTTGGCTAAAACGATCACTGCCACAACAGCGGGCGTGTACACACCTTCGCTGTATTGACAACAGCCCCGTAGATACAATGGTTAGACAGTACAGACAACTGCAGACAAGTTAAAAGCATAACATCAGCGTTCTCGCCGTTCTTAAAATGTTTTGTACCGCTGTAGGTTTCAAAAGCGTATCCCTCTGAAACCAAAACATAAAAGCTCTCTTGGCTTTTTTCTTGTGTGCAGCGGAGCTCACACAGGAGAACCGCAATGCATATGATGGTGCTTTTTTCTGTCAGCAACAGACGTCTCTTCTTTCAAGCCGTTATGCTGGCTTCAAGACTGTCTGCTTTCATGTTAAGTTTACGACGCACCTTGTTACACCGTACACTCGCATGCGAGCACGACAATATGTGGGAGAGCGGAATGTAAAGGCGCTGCTATAAGGCTCTCTGGGGGAAAACTCTTCTCCAAGCACCAGGCGTGCGCGTTAAAAGGTGTGTCTTCCTACGGAAGGCATTTTGTGGCAGGCGACTCTCTTCCCGGTTTGTGCCCAGAAAGCAATAGCTCTTATTCATTAGAGGCAGCGTTTACCACAGCCCCGTGCGCGCGCCGCAGGCGGCGCTTCTGCAAGCTACTCTCGCGTACTTAACCAAGAAATATATAAAACATATTCACATCTTCTCCAACGGTTCAACTACGCAAGCAACCCCTCCTTGTGGCCTTTATGTGCCCTCTACAAGCCATGTTGTTTGTTACCGGCTACAGCGGAAGACATTCTCTACGACAACTGAGCTTCACGGCATTAAAGAAGCTTTTTTTTATAACCTAACCAAACTCCCGCCACCTGGGTTATTTTTACCGAGTCCCAAGCATCTCTAAAGATACTGTCCAACCTGCTAAAGAAAAACCATCATCAGCCCTTTTCCCTTGACATCGGGCATCTACATCATTTGGCTATTGTCGCAGACAACTGCATAACATTTCAATGAATACCAGCACACTGTGGCATTCTGGCCAAAGAAAAAGCAGATAAAGTGACCCGTAAGGGAAACCAACATGGTAGATACATTGGGACTTTCTTCTCGAAATCATCCGCATCTGAAATGGCTAAAAGATTTGCTTCCGAAGAAATGTGTCGGCTCTGGAGCTTACCGACACATCACTACCGGTTTCATTACTACATCGACCCACATCTCAGATCAATGCTCCCAAACAGAATTTCTCGCCATCTGGAAACAGTTTACCACCGACTTCACCTGAACGTAGCATTTGCAAATGGCATGCTCCATTGTTTCGGACGAACAAACACTCCGCTCTGTGACAACTGCGGCTGGATCGAAATTGCGGAGCATGTCCTGCTTCAGTGTCCTGCTTATGTTCGCGAGCGTGCGCACTATGGACGTTGCATGGAGAAGCTCCCGCCAGTGCCTCTAACATTTAGCAGTGCTTTGGGTCCCTTAGCATGTCATAGGAAACAAAGACATGCAACGAAATTTTTGTTTTCATATCTAAATGACATTGGACATCTAGAAAAGCTATAATTTCACCTTGCATGTTACCGGCACTCATTCTTCACGCAGTCAAGTTTGTGAGCCCAATTTTCGGACTATTCCCGAACGCTGAGAAAAAGATCATGCCACCAAAGTTGTAGAGCACACAGATGCACTCAGGTGAGCGCAGTGTCGGTTTTTCCCCGTGGAATTGGGACAATGTGCAAGCTCTCGCGGGCCACACGACCAAAACTCTTAGCTAAGGTGTTCACAGCACTGTCACAGTCTTTTGATGAAAAAGAGAAAATGAAGTCGTGACTTTCTTCGATCGCAGCATTTTTAATTTGTCTTACACATACAACAGTTGCCTATGGTCTCCATGGTGTAAGGCAGGTCTCTGAGGTGTTCGTTGCCTTTTCTAGTGACGAGCCCTGCAAAGAGCGGGCAGTCCGAACCATACTGAGGATGCCTTGTGCGAAATTTCCTATCTACTAGCGACCTTTATAGCCTGCATGACCACGGCACATGCTAAACTAATCGACGAGAACGAGACATCCATGGCTAGGCTGGTGCGGTCAGTATACTCTTTGTGGAGCAAGGGCAGTTTCACCTCACTGAGGTCAACAGTTCCGCTGTCGCAAAGTATCAAAGAAACGATGGAAGTTAAAAAATTATGCTTTTCACCGTGCCATTCTCAAACCTCATTTGAACGCTCTCACATACAATGGAGGCTGGGAGGAATGCAGATAGCCAGTACAGCCCATATCTGCTGCGGCTTGTAAAAAACAGGACATTCATTTCTCCACTCTTGAGAAATTTCTGCATTGAAGTTCATCCACCACGTTGTCGCCAACGGTATGCTCAATATTGTGTTTATAGCATTCGTCGGTGCTCGGCTGTTGGTGACCTTTAACCTTTGATTTTAACGTTAATATAACGCAGCCATCAATGTAATGTGATTTTGACAATTCTGTTTTGTTCCGATAATTTTCCAAGGATCTTAATTCCCCTTTTTTCTTCCACCGGGATCCACGAATGTGTAGGATGCCTTGGTGTAGGATTGCAGCTTATCAGTTCTTCATTACATTGAGGCTATGTTTTAGTTGTAAAAAAGTGCGGAGAAACGCTACACAAGAGAAGAAAAACACTTTCTTATTAGCGCCCAGCAATGCTTACATGTGAGCTATATTAACAACTGGATATATTAGGCGTATGGCCGAGAGCATGTCTGCAAATACTCGCTTCAAATAGCGCTCCTCTCTTTACGCCCCTGCGTTTTTCTAGTGCGCTGCTAATTAATTATGGTAAATCAAATAGCCCAGCATTTCGAACTACTGGTCTAACTATAGACTTCATCACACCGCGCCTTCTGTCGAAAAGGAAAACTTCCGATGTGAGCTCTGGAGGAAGAGAAACTAGCTGGAAAGGGACAAAATTTGCGCACAACATGATTCGGGACTACAGCTAAAACAGACTGTCCTCCTTTATTACCAGAATAGTTTAGTATTACATTTCTTTATTGGTCTTCCCTTATGGTAGGGGTTCGAATTATTGAACCACTGGTCATTAAACAAGAAATATTTTAGCGGCAGGCGTCACGTGAGGAAAGACGCCATGCTTTGATGCTATGGAAGGTAAAGTAATTGTAAAAGCTTTATAGCTTCCTCTGTAACTATACCGGCGTTTTCTCCTTCTCTACGACGGTGTGAAATCAAGATAAAAGCAGTGAATGCTGACTAGCGCGCAAAAACCATGAAGGCAGCTCAAGAGAGACGCAAGCAGCGCCGGTTCCAGCAAACTCTTCGGTGTTCCCAAGGGCACCCGCCACACAACAGTAAGTAATTTGAGAGATAGTGAAAGGCAGAAACTGGTTAAAAAGTCTTGATAACCTTAGCTTCGGTCAATAACCGGCAAGCAGGAAGAGCTATTTGCTAACACATAGAAAAATGACACAAACACTGTTTGGTCTGCACTTCAATCATATTGTTACGAAGAAGACGAAGCTGGCAGTGGCGCGGGACGGAGCGCTCGCGCTAGGCCAGCGGCCATTAAATCATCTCTTCTCTATTGTTCATAACGTCTCACCGCTCTTCGTGCCGCCATTGAACACATCAGTCAGCAGCCCCTCAGCGGTGCTCTATTTTCACCGACTCCAAACGTGCCCTCCAAGGCTTACAAGCTGCTCTTCGCCGTGGAGCCCATGAACAACTGGTCGCAGAAATTCGACAACTACATCACTCTGCCACCAACAAAGGGCATGACATTATCTACCAATGGCTACCAGGGCACAGCGGCATAGTAGGCAATCACCGCGCGGATGAGGTCGCACGAACTGTTCACCACGATGGCGATTTTGTGTCCATCCCCCTTTCGAGATCAGACGCAGCGGGCAGGCTTCGCGCACTTGCGCGGGACATCACGCTTGCCGCGTGGAATTTCGGCCAATTCTGCAATTCACGTCTAAAATCCTTGAACCTAGATCTGAAGCTCCGGCTTCCATCAGGCCTACCACGACGTGAAGAAACTTTGCTGTGTCGCCTCTGGATTGGTGTAGCTTTCACCAACCATTACTCTTTCTTAATTGGTATGGCTGGTAGCTCTGCAGTGCCATCTGCGGGTATGGTGACACTATAACTCACATTACATACATACATCTTTATTAACTCTCACAAGGTTACATTAGTAACAGAGGAGAGAGGATGCAAGGCAAAAAGATGCCTTCTGCCGGTGGTATAGCCTAGGAGCTAATCACAACAGCAGTGGGAGAGCGCACTCACAAGCACAAAAGAAATGCAGCCACAAAATAATATACATTAACATTTACATGATGTTATGCCTCTATTATTATTATTTGACAAAAAGAAACTGCTCAAAATTTTTATGTAGAGGAAACGCATTTAAATGAACCGAGATACAAATCAAGTAGACAGAAGATACACAAAGCTATATATATATGTTCTAATCATGATGTCAAAATTATGCACACTCAAACAAAGGAATTAGTGTTATTAATTTATGCCGTGTAGTCTTTTCAAGTATGGTGTTGTTCTTGTGCAGAATATGGAGGTAATGTGGTAGACTATATGTCAGTGACTGCTTACCGTATGTAGTGCGGCAGAAAGCTACGGACCATGACATTTTGTTCCGTGTGTTATAAGATGGAATCGAACGAGGGAGGTTGAAACTTGATAAGAGGAAATCATTCTTAGTTGAAACAGCATTTTTATACATAGAGATTAACTTGAATGGGAATAACTCTCAGATTTTCATGATACTGAACCTTGCAAAGTGGGGACCCGTATGAGTACACCGCGGCACATTTGCTTTTAATCTGATTGCTCGTTTTTGCGCCATTAGAATTTTCATTTGGTTTTGCTTGGTTGTTGTTCCCAGACCACGAGACAATAAGTTATATGTGGCAATATAAATGCATTGTAAATTAATATTTTAACTCCAGGCGGACGTGTGTGCCTCTGGCGGCATAGGATGCAATTAATCTTGCCAAATTCCACATTCTTTGCGATGCCACACTCTTTGTGACTGCCCTGCCTACAGCACCGAAAGGCAATCCCTCAGCCGTGCGCTGGACAGCCTAGATCCACGCCCACTGACTGAAATGAAGATTCTCGGCCACTGGCCGCGGCGATCGTCGGCGGTGAAAGCCTCCAAGGCACTGCTAACCTTCTTGCGTACTTCTGGCCTGCACGACAGGTTGCGACTTCACCGAACGCTGACTTTTTAGAGTGTCTTCAATTTTCTGTTACTCCCCTTTCTCTTTCATTTCATTGTCCCCTCACCCCCTACCCCCCGTGTAGGGTAGCAAACCGATTATTATTCAGGTTAATCTCCCTGCCTTTCCTCTTCTACCTCCTCCTCCTCCTCCTTCAGCTGGCCGCCATGTAACATTATTCAAAACCTTGTCTTCACGCGCTACAAATAAATAAAAAGATAGCTTGTGGGTTCCACTCATCTGACCGAAACAGTAACAAGTCTTGCACTAAAACAGGAAAAGAATTGAAGTGGACACTTAGCTCCGCCTTAAGTATATGAAGGGACAGCCTTCAACAGTTAATGCCGGCGTGTGCAAAACTGGTCCTTCTCTACTTTGATACATTCTTGGGAGCAATCATATCACTCCAGGCAAAGTGGTACAGCGCTTAATCGATGCACCACTACTCTGCAATGCAAGACGCTGCTGTCGGTGGAGCTTGTGCGGCCCAGGTTGCTCTTCCCTAGCAACCTCTCGTGACCAATCATTAAGTTAGCTGCCACCTGCCACGGTGCTCAGTTTGCTCACAATCGGGTGGGGCAGATTGTGATGACGCGTCAAGGTTACGTGGCCCACGGGAACCATAGTTTGCTTCTCTGCGGATGTTTCATACATTTTTCGCTCGCTGTCAACAACGTCAAAGACGCTGGCGGCGTCGCCGGAGCAGCAATGAATGCCGGAAATTCAACAACACTGCGTGGCCACGCTACATGCACAGTCCGGCATAAAACTGTGTAGTCTGTAGTGGGCCGTGGAACTAAAGGGAGCTTGGTTGGCCCTGAGTGATGCGTAAGTCATCTGGATAGGCTAGCGAAGGAGGAGGAGATAGAAGCTGAATGGCAGGGAGGTTAACCGGAAATTCCCGTTTGGCTCCGATATTTTGTAGTAATCATTTGAATATTTCCTTATGTATACCACTATACCTTGGCCAATCCCCCCACGTTGGTATGTGCCATTATAAAGAGGTGGAGAAGAAGAAGAATAATCAGTTTGCTGCCCTACACGGTGGGAAAGGAGTGAGGAGATAAAAACTGAAAGAGAAAAGAGAGCAGCAGAAAATTGAAGTCACTCTAGCGAAAATTCCCAGCATCTCCAAGCACCTGACTTCATGGTCATTCATTGCAAATAATTAATTATGTTAATTTTAGAAAGGCGTGTCATTTCGCGCCGTGCACTGTCTCAGAGTGTCGACGTGGAGAAAAATGAAAAATTGTGAAGTTTCAACAATGAATAAATTTGTATATGTTCCTGTCCACCAGAGGTTTTCATATTTTTGGGGCGTAATGGTAGGACGGCAGAGCAATTTGGGAGTAATTATTTAGATACCAGTGTAAAAGAAATACTGACGATTATTTCCAAATTTTTGTCGCGTTTTGTCGTCCTCTTTCCAAACTGCTGGTTTGTTATGCAGCGTAAGCAGAAGTAACCCAGAAGTAATGTAATTTAGAAATTTAGATTGGGAGCAGCGCGCGAAAAGAACCAATAAAACGGCGCGCGAAATACATTTTTACTGGGTTGAGAAAAATCCGAAGGAGCAACCTTCTTGTCTGTCCCTTATGCCCTGGCGCTTCGCGATCTTCGACATTGTTAATTGTGCCTCCCGAATGAAGGTTAACAAGCACAGTGCGTTCCTTTAAAGGCAATGCGACCTCCGTGCTACTAAGCCTTTGAGGTCAGAGGGCGTTTTAAGCTCTGTATAATGCGATCTTCCTTTTCGGACGTGAACTGACCAATGAGAGCTCCAAAACGACTTTAATACAGTGAATGCCTGGTGCGATTACTGGCTAATGTCGCTTAATCCTAATAAACGCAAACTCGTATCTTTTCACCGCCGGCGTAACCCCCACGTTTGCACCTACTCGGCTGCTAACGTTCCACTAGAATCCGTATAATCATACAAGTACCTAGGCGTACCTTGTTCCGGGATCTCTCCTGGCGCTCTCACGTAACGAATCTCGTCGCATCAGCTAACCGGTAATTGGGTTTTTTGAAACGTTATCTACGGTACGCCCCTCAATGTATTAAACTTCTCGCTTACGAATCACTCATCCGACCAAAGCTAGAATCCGCATCTTCTATCTGGAGCCCGCAACAAGCATATCTAATCAGTTCACTAGAATCTGCCCCAAATCGTGGCGCAAGGTTCATTCATTCTACCTATTCGTACGACATCAGTGTATCGTCCCTTAAATTACAATCAGGTTTATCAACTCTTGCCCATCGAAGTCGCATTGCTACTCGCAGTCTTTTTGATAAGTTTTTTTTTACAGTTTCCTCGGCCAACCACCCTACATCACACTGCCAGCTCGCATATCTCATCGCACCGGCCCTCCACTGTAATTTTCATGCCAACGCGCCCGCACCGTTACATGTTCCGCATACTTTTTTCTTCGCACTGCAAAAGATTGGAATGGCCTTCCCCACGACGTCGATGCCATCACCTGCCAATCAAGTTTTGTTACAATTGAAATATGCACTTCATAAACATCATGTACGCAATCAAATTCAATCAATATTTGTACTCCCACTCCTTATGTAACACCCTCAAAGTTGGGTCTTTAAGGTAATAAAGTGAAGTGAAGTGAAGAAAGGGAATAGTGGTAAAAGGATATATCCTGGCTGCTAAAACCATCATCACTCTTAGGCACCATTTTTAGTTGTATTAAATATTCATGATGAAGTTTAGCGCCAAAAACGAGGACAAAGAAGGAGTGAAGACACAACACGAGCGCTTCGTGTTGTGTCTTCACTCCTTCTTTGTCCTCGTTTTTGGCGCTAAACTTCATCATGAATAAGATTCAACTCGCCCAACTTTCCACCTTACTACTGTATTAAATATGTTATCTTCGATACATGTTAAAGGTGATTACCGGAGGTTTGTGAATAGCATTTATTGTTATTGCTGTTGCTTAGAGCTTCATTCGGACGGAAGCTCTTACATTGGTGGCATGCGTTTACGCCTGTATTTGTGGTGGGAACCTGCTCACCTCCAATATTAAGAATAAAAAGAAAGTACAGTCAAAATATTCCTTACGAAGTTGTTTCATTAGATTGAAAGCTTCGCCTTTTCTTCGAATAACAGATTGCCAGGATGTCCTGCAATGAAAAAAATTTAAGCAAACATTAAATCCTTCGGCGACTAAGTCGATTTTTTATTCGTGCCTAAATATAACGCTGTACTTAATACATTTTTATGAGCCGTTTATTTTTTGGCCATATGGGAACAAAGGGCAACCGTGTGTATGAATGTTAGTTTTCGTATTTATGTTTTGTTTTGAATTATTTTGGTGAAATGACACAGTAGTGCTGGATGTTTCGATCAGCCGAACCGTTCTTGAAAGAACGTTCTAGAGCAGACGCCCAACTAGCTCGTACCTGCTCCTATGGTCTATTCACCAGTCACAGGATGGTAATAAGGCTGACTTCAGAGGGCGTTGCAATGGAGGCGAAATCTGAGAGGCCCATATTCTGTTTGATATCAGCGCAGGCTAAAAAACCCCAAATGACCAAAATGATCCAGAGCCGTGCGCCATTTCGTCGCTCATAGGCTGAGTCGCTTTGGGTCGATAAACCCCCTAAACCAAAAATCAGAGTAGCCTCATTTTTTTTTGTTCTCAGGGCAACACAGAAAAATACTAACCTCGATGGCTCTTTTTTCGTGATTTTGCTTAAAAGGCTTTACTAAGTGGCCTCTGGCAAGTGCAATATTGAAGGAGCGTGTGCGAGGCTGATGTTCGGCCAGAAAGGAAGCCAGTTCTTTAAAGAAGGAATGGTATGGTAATGAACCCCATCTTTCTTCTTGCCGAAAACTTGCGTCTAGGCACGCTCGAGTGCTGCGCTCGGGAGCGAGTCCAAACAACGTCTTCTATTAGTTTGAGTAGTGCCGGATGTAGGTCACCTTTAATCTTGGGGCTACGGCATCCAGCCGTGTTTGGCTAAAGACCGGCATACAACTAAGTTGTAAAGTTTTCACAAGAGTTTGGGCGTTGTGTGATAGTTTCTATGCGCAGAGGAAGCTTTGGTTTAGTACACAATTTCCTTTGTTCTCCTTGTAGCATAATTAAGTGCGATACGCAAAATTCCTTCCTGGCATTGAACAGGTAAGCTGCACTGTTCACCGAAACAATCACTTCGGTTCATTATCATACGAGCTCTTGTTTTTTACTTCTTTATTCAAAAATTACGGAGGGCACTAAAGAGTGCAATATGCTCTGAATGTGATAGCGCTTTCTCATAGTGAGCACTGTTGCGAGGTTTGTTCAGTATTCCTTCCTTTCTAACGACGGACCCACTCATTAGCATACAGTCGTAAGGAAACGTATATACTAGGTTCACGTTCTTTCCAGAAGAACCAAAGCGGTTTTGTAGCCTATAGTTTTTGTGACCGCCTCGTGTTCTGAAGATGCTTGGCTCAGTACCCTGGACCTTGTGAAAAGTTCTATCTTTGTTTGCTGCAAAGCTGACTATCCTAAGGCCTACTCCTGACATCTTGCGAGACGACGGTGACGTCATTTGGGGGGTTTCTGGCCTGCTGCTGCTGGCCAGTGCCACCGGGTTTCATTGCCGACGAGCCACATACTGCTTTCGCATTAAAAACCACTGCTATAGGCTTTCCTTGCTTCTTTCTTTTGGATTTCGTTATGGGACCCTTGATTAATGCATTCCGAATGTATTAGGTTCGCGTCTCAAAATGTGCCTTCTGATGAGCTCCCCCCAGGCAGTCTAATTCTAAAATCTTCTTCCATGCAAGTCAAACATGCAAAAAACGCGTATGACATCGGTTCGAGGAAACATTAATTTACCTTATGCTGAATCTCGCATAACTGCACGCTCTCTTGACGGTATGGCACCGCTGGTCTCCGAAGCAACACAAACTCTGTCGCCCCTAAGATGACTGTGGGACACGTGTAGTACACCGGGTATTGCGAAGAAAGCTCAAGTTTGGATGCTTCCCCTCAAGCAGATGGCACTGCCCTTACTCCACGCACAGTATGCTGAACGTACCCACGTATTCACGGTGCCGCGTTATCACCCACTATTTCAGCATGTGCCGTTGTCATTCAGGCCAGACGGTCAGTACTGAGCAGCAAATTTCATACGACAGCCGCCACTGCGTCCGAACAATAGCTGCACTTCCTGCGGCTTTTCATTGCATAGATCAGCGTGCACCCTAAAGATTAGTCATGCGGCGTGATTCGGAACGTGACCTCTTGTCTCTGAGTCAGCCTTACACCACGGCGATCGTGAGCAATTTGTGGCAGTGGTCCAACACGGGAGAAAGATGACGCCGTTCTTTTCCACTTCCTAGGAGTGTGTAATGGCATGCTGCGAAGGATTTTGCTGACAGTGCCGGTTGAGTGGTCAGCGTTCCGCACATTAAACCAATTCCACTGGTAAGAGCCAGCGCTGCGTGACATCTTGGCGTGCGTTATCGGAACACTACTTTGCTGCATGCAGTGGCCCCTGAGGCTACGAACGCCATTTGCATAAACTCCACTCGGTAGTGTAACGGAAGATTCTGCACGACATGTCCAGCTGCGACCCGAAGCTTCTGTATCACGCGTGCTTTTCTATCGGAATCGCAGAAGTTCCGATATCTCAGCGCTGCGAGTGCGAGGCGACACTTCCGCCCCTACTTAACGCCTGCCATCCGTTTAATCATGAACGAGTATCTCTGAGTGTTCTCGTCCCCGGACGAGCGGTTGAGATCGCGAATGGTCAGCCAGTTCAGATGTAATGCGACAACTGGCACTACAGCACGTCCTCTTCAAGTAGCTATGCTTACGTTGCCTTGACGGTTTCGAAAACTCCGCTATAGAGATTCTCAGCATGAATGCCGCGCGAAAGTGCAGACTCGCTGCATTTGCAGTTGTACTTGAAGCATAGAAGGCGATAAGGATGTCCGAGCTATTAATAGACGACCATGCTTGGGGACGCTCTAAGTGCAGTTATAGTGTACGCGTGTCTAGCACATGCAGTACAAAAAGCTTTCCAAAACCAACTCCAAAACTAAAACCAGTCAGGCATACTCGTCAAAAGAACAACGAAGAAAACTTCAAACGCTTGCGCGCACAAAGCAAGCAGCGGAACAAATACAATGCCAGATGTGCACCTCAGTTCCCTATGGACTACGAGCGCACCGAAAATTATGCACACCCTGCAAAGTCACCTTGCATCCGTGTAGCTAGCCGGCGATAAATACCACGGTTCGGCTCCAAACGAGCACTCTGAAATAATTCTGAAAACCTAAATGTTAAAGGTAACAAACTTTCTTTAACTCACCTAAATCTAGGGCATGTTCCCCAATCGTTCATTGGTGCAACGGTCGCTTTCGCCGGCATAAAACTTTCCACATGTGATAGGAATGGCATATACCATCCTGTTGAACACTTCACGAGCGGAGTGTCATGTCGCATTTGACGTCTTCGTTTTTTACAGCCGCAAATGAGTGGGCATAGCTTTCCCAGCTTGTACGTTGCCGAAAAAACAACCGACATACCATGCCTATTGACTACTTGATGTTGTGTAACATCTTGGGTAAATATTGCTACGGACGCTGGGAGGACGACGAAGTGGTTTTGTTACGAAGACGACGCTGAGGTGCGAGCTTGTGTGCTGTGAGACTACTCCAAGCCGTCGGTCCCTTGCGTAGCAGATTACCTCTGCTGTTTCTATTGCTGCTTCTAGTCGCCACGTATCATTTGGTGTGAGGTGCTGGGGTCCCTTCATCGCCATCCTGGTCACGGAGCTTCGGCGTCCTGGGCCTGCCGTGGACGTCGACCGTGAGTACCTGGTCAGCGCCGCACGACCGTGCCCCAGCCCGCCCGACCTGAACCGACCTCGACGCTCACCCCAGCCCCGTCCCCCGCCCGGACCACACTACACGACGACCCAAGACCCGACGGACCCAAGACCCCACCGACCCAAGATCCTACTGACCCAAACGTGAAGACACCGTCCCCCTGCCTCTGCCGTTCGGTGCGTCCAGAGACCTCGGCCGTCAGCTCCTGGCACCCTACGGCCCGGATGCTTCGTGGACCGGGACTCATTCTCTCATCTTTCTCATCGTGGCGGCCAGCACTGCACCATCTTCTACCTATTGTTCGATCCTTGACTCAAGACCATCGCCATTTCGCCGTCTGTTCGTCACCGATCGTGCCGATCGCTCGGAGGCCCCGGGTAGTGTGACGAAGACGAAGCTGGCAGTGGCGCGGGACGGAGCGCCCGCGCTAGGCCAGCGGCCATTAAAATCATCTCATAGCCATGGTTCACCACGTCTCATTCTTCGGCTGGCCGCCACGTAACAATATTGTACAACCAGATGCTTATCGGCCTTCCGAAGATCACCACCCATTCAATGTCCTCCATTCATCAATTTCAAAAGCAGGGTCGGAAGCAGGGTACGACAGGGGAAACATGCCCGAATTTTTTTTAAAGGACGAGTACTCACATTTGGTTGCGCACGTAAGTGCAGAGAATGCGTGGCTCTGTTTGGATGAGACCAGGATTCTAGGTAAGATTGACGTTAAAACTGTGCGTATCAGCGTGGAAACATACTGTATTAAAAGATATAGCGACAATTGCATCAGCACTCCCTGTTCATCACTCTTCGCAGCAAGGGGCGACATTTTAGAAACAGCTAACGTTTGAGTATTTGTATTTATTGTTGCCTGCCTGCGCGTGATCAATCATTCCAGATTGATCGCTCTCCTCCTTTCCGCCTCTGTTCCTCGCCTTAGTTAAGGTGTGTGCCGTCCATCAATAAAATTTAGTTGATAGTGAGTCCTTGTGTCCGGTCCTTTCTTCTGAGGTGGCATACTTTAGCGGCGTCATAGAGTGTGAAATAAGCGCCGACGTTTGTAATGCAGTTGACTACCTGGCGGCAGTGGACTCACCGCAGGCCGATCAGGGTTGAGCAGAGGAGCCGCGCTTTCTTCACGTGGTAGCCATCTTGTCGGCTCATCTGAAGCCCCATTAACGAAAGCGAATATCCTGAAGATAACCAATCAGTGCGCCCTTTACTAGGTAAATGACACTGTATTGAGTAGCAGACTGCCGACTCCCTGTGTGCATACTCTGTTTTCACGGAAGCATACCATACTGTGCTCCATTTCACTTACCTCTTCGTTCCATTTCCTTCATCCCCCTCGCCTCCTGTAGGGTAGCAAACCCGGCAAGTCCCCGTTAACCTCCCTGCCTACGCATTATTCTGTTTCACGCTCCAGCTGCACACACGTTCAGCACCTAAATACCAACAGAAAGGAAAAAATTTTTTGTCCGCAGTAGCGTCCACTGTCCCCCCCCCCCCCCTTTCTGTAGTGTTGCGATTCGTGATCCATGATCTGCCACTCTTTGTCTCAAGCTTGTTCTCCTAATTTGTGCAGCCGTCCTTGAGAGGCTCTTGCCACCCCTTGGACATTCCAATTAAACCTCTGCACTGCGCCGAATGCTACCTCGAACGCACTTGAAGACAATATTTTCTGACACCCGCGCCTTTTATAGAAAGCAAAAGGAAGGGAATGAGTGTTGTAGGTAGCAAACTAAGGGAGCTGTGTGACCACTGCCTCAATTTTAGAGCAAAACCACTGGTTCCGAAAGTCTATCCGTCTCACCAAGTGTGTGTGCAGCTTAACCTTGAGTGTAACCTTGGCCAAACCATAAATTAAAAATAAATAAATAAAACAAATTGTCGTGTCCGGGTTTAGAACAACGAACTAGAAAAGCAAAACAAACAGCCAACTAGCCTAAAGACATGCTTTCGCACGTCTACTGCCTTCAACTATGTTAAAACCCTCAAACGTTTTTAAATTTGCTTGTTTCTCGAAGAAGTTTTACACCCTCGAAAATATTTATTTCCGAACAGCAATGCCTTGATTTTCAAAATTTTAAAATTTAGTTTGCGGTGGTACAGTGGATGTGGCGCCCGGCTCCTGACCCCAAAGACGCGGGCTCGATGCTGGCCGCGGCGGTAGAATTTTGATGTAGGCGAAATCCTAGAGGTCCGTGTACTGTGCGATGTAAGTGCAAGTTAAGGAACCCCAGGTGGTCGATAATTTCCGGCGTCCCTCATAGCCTGAGTTGCTTTGGGACGTTAAATCCCGATAAGCTAAACTAAATTAATACTTAGTTAGCCAATAATTCTTGGCGAAAACGAGTGAGACATTTTCTTTACCTATACAAGAGTTGGTTAGGCTCTACAGTTGACTGTGATACACAGGCCATTCGTTTCGCAGCACCGCGACGCGAAGGAAGCATTGTATGATTAGTGTTAACAGACGAAACAAGCAAAGGAAATGGGAGTTAGGGGTTTATGGTATCTGAAATTCCTTTAGAATAGAGTTTGTTCGTTTATTGCGCCTACCAAAGTTTTCTCGGCGCTATACAGTGTTCGTACCAGTACAGTAACCGAAAAAATATATGCTTCTATATCTGCTCGAGGGAGACAAAAAAAAAGTCATTTTTCCCTAGAACAGATTGCAGGAACTAAAAAGCTGCTTATGATACATAAACAAATAGAACTAAAACGGCAATAAGAGAAAAGCAAGAACAAACGCAAGAGCCGGAGCTGTCTCCGCAATGCTATCAAACTTCTCCGGGCCGAGGGCAATCAAAGCCCGCACCACTTTTAATTGGGAATGAGTCAGCGTACGCTTGCCGCAGCTGCCGTGCTGATTATCTCTGGAAGTGCTGCGGCGCTGCTCCTGGCTACGGCAGTTCTAATTGCACTCAGGGCACGGAATTGATAACGTGGCATTGATCATCCTGGTGCTTTGTCACAAGAACGAAGAAATGAACCTTTCTTTAGGCGCTAGCACAGATCTCAGCTTGTTAAGCGTTCGAAGTTCGTTTGGTCTCCTCAAGAGTATGGAGGAAGCAGAATTCGCTGCCCTCTAATTAGGAATTAGGAGCAGCCGGTAACTGATACATATTTCTGCCAATTTTGCCCTTGCCTGATGCGAAACGAAGCAATTCAACTCCGAGTCCGGAACTATGTGTATCTCGTATAGTTCGTGTATTGCTTTTGGACACCATCCAATACCTTGCGGTAAATAGAGCAGTGCGCACACCCAATGCCCCTCTTAGACAGACAGAAAAGAGAAGATTGAGGCTACTACTTGAGATAACTTATCGTTGCAATGGTGTTTGTGCAAACGATGAAAGCGCGCAACATGGTAGCACGGGAAGCAAACAGTTTGATTAAGCACGTATAATGGGGCTACCACTGAACATTGATTGCATACGCTTATTATTCCGGCTGATTATGTCGTTCCCAAATACGCCACTCTTTCTCTATTTTTTTTTGCGCAGAATACCTACTTGGTTACGGTGCCGTCTGCATGGTGTATGATAAAGAATTACGTCGCCATCTGCAAAGTGTATGATGGCAGAAAAAAAAGAAACAAGAAAGCTTATGAAGGCCAAGGCTCGTCAGTATAAAAAGACTTGAGTTTATCTATTTATGCTGCGAAAAACTGTCTCTCATAGGCACCAAGAGTGGCCCACGTGCTACGTGCCGTCTGATTCCTAAAGCGAAAAAATTCAGCCAGCTCTTTTGGTGAAGGCCGCGAAGAGGATTAGTTCATTCGCAACGCAAATATCTACGCGGGAGTCTAGTGGGTTGTATATTGAAATATTTTTGTTCTCAGCAAGAGCTTCACCAGGTAATTTGTCTATTGTGAGAAAGTTCGCCATTGATGCCGTAGAGCGCATCAAATAAAAACTACTAAGCATATTTGCTGCCTAATGAATTATGCCTGACAGCTCCGGCACCAAGCCTCGTTCATGAAGGCCTATGAAGGGACACAGGAGTACTAGCAGCGTCAAATGCGCGAACAAGCGAATTGAAACGCAAACAGCACAACTCGAAGATATTATGCTAGGGAGGCAAATTACAAGAGCAGTTGATATTCCACCGAAGGCGAAAAGGCCGCTCTTCTGAAGTGTTAATAGGCCACGCCAGTGTTTCATCTCCAGCCGCTAATATGCTTGATTGTTTGCGCTCGCGTTTCAGGTGTTTTGTTCGAGTTTCATTTGAAGCTGATAGCACGTCATGTATAGACGGTCACCTTTTTAAGGATATCGCCCGAGCGTCGGCTTGCCGGCGCTGTTCCATCGGAAGACGAAGAAAATGAGAGAGCGTGCAAGGGCAAGGACACGCCCACAATTCCTGTTGATGGAGAGACCTTCCCTGCTAGGCTGTTTTGATTCGTGCAAACAAGGCGCGCCTAAGGTCGGCTGTTATGCATCGGAGACGCAGGAATTTGGGATGAATTCTGTTTATCCCCTTCATATGGTGCCGGTGATGTCTTAAAAGAGGACATATTTCAGTTAAGCAGCGTAGCCTCTCCGCGAAACCGGTTGAAACCGTTAGTTACGGAAAACTAATTGTAGAGGACTCTCGTTATGGGGCACTAATTTAGTTAAAATAAACGCTCTCGAGACGCTACTCGCAAAAGCAAGCAGGGACTAGCGTCCGGCATGGAACATTGCGTGTTTGCACAAATCCAGAGCCAGACAAAAGCAGTTGGCCGTAGAACTTGTTTCGCGGTAGTTGTTTTACTAGAAGCAGAAAAGCTAATCAACAATGCTCGTTTTAGCCGCATAATGCCTGGATTAGAAGAGTCTAGCTTTTAAAAAGTGTGGTCTCAATGACAGTATGGTTTCAGCTTTTGCATACAGTAATACACCATGCAGGCCAGCTTCGGATTTTCCCTCAATGCTCCTTAAGGCCAAAGTCTTAAGGCCCCTTTTCCGTATGGCTGAGGCACAGGTGGACCTAAGCCACGGAGGCACGTCAGTACAACGCGAACAGCTGCTGTCAGAAGTAAACGGAAGGCGCGACAGCGAGGCAACCCGTGTCGCAGTGCTTTCCAACGCCGGCTTTCATAACTGATTAGCTCGATCGGCAGGAAGCAACGCGCGCTATCAGGCGGCCCTTATCTTTTGCCTGCAGCGATCACTTTCGGGGGCTTGAACGAGTGATTATTATTTTTAACTTGCAACACCAGGCATTTCTTTGGCGCTACCTGCTACACGTTTGAACAGCGTGTCGGCTGCTGGCGCGTGGGGCCTCCGTAATGAGCACAGCGCAAGCTCCTATGAACAGCCTGCCTTAAATGATTAGTTTAGGCATGATGCTGCCATGAGAGGCGTGTCGCGTATGGCGTTTTTTTTTTTTCTTGCGCTCAGCTCGAATGGCTTCATTTTTGTTTTTCCTCGGGCAGAAACCGCACTCAAGAATAGTACCCTTAATTCGATGTTGGCAGTAATTACGTGGGAATGCGCTGTGAGCGCGCGTAAATATTATGTACTGCGCGGCGTTTTGTTGATCGGAATATTTTTATCCTGGAATTGATCGGCATAGTCGATGAAGTTTTTCCCTGAGCGCCTGCTCAAAAAAATTGTTTTTGAGAGAGCGTAAGCATCTGCTGCTATTGTGCCTGCCATTTTGCAACCATATTGTCCCTTTGACCTGATCAATCGTGAATTTAAGAGCACAGAAATGGCAGACTAGCTACATGTTATTCAGAGTCGTTTCTTGTTACGATGTTTGTCCTTAAATGTGCTCTTGTTCTTCAAACTTCTTATTTCGTTCCGCTGCCAATACCGGTAGTTTCTTTCAGTGTCTAAAATAAGTGATCGAGCCCCGCTGGAATAACGACCAAACAGTGTCAAGTCGGAAAACTGCCTACACATTACGTAATATTAAAGTCCAGATTTAGCGCAAGATTTAACCGCATCATCGAATGAAGCATGCCGTTCCCGAGGGCGGCTTTTGTCCGACAAGAAGGCAGTATGATCGTTTCGACTTCAGCCGAAGATATGAAACCACGTCGCGCGAAAAGTCACTCGTATGGCAGCATAACTGCAGGTAAGTCGTTGACGGCTGCTTGCGCTCATTGGGCGAGGCCGCACGCGCCAGCTGCCGACACGCTTCAAACGGCGAGAACCGCTCTTCGACGCATCGCAGTCAGCGCTTAAGAATTTATTGATTTTGCCATTTAAAAGCAATAAGCACCCATTCGAGCCTCGGAAAGTGATCAGTGCACGCACAAGATAAGGGTCTGCTGATGGAGCGCTTGGCTGCCTGGTGACCATGCTAACGAGTCATACGAGTCGGCGTTAGAAAGTGATGCGACAGGGCTTACCTTCTGTCGCGCCTTCCGTTTAGTTCTGGCAGCTCCTGTACACCTGGTGTCCAAAGACTTAAGGATCATGCGCTTAAACACTTTTTGGGCTCAGGCCCTAGCTGTCCTCCGCCACGAAGAGCACTTGAGTAGAGAATGAAGCTCTCGAGTTGGTGTCATCTGCATATTCAGATGATTAAGGTGGATTCTGGACGCGTGAATTCATGGCGTTCGAAAATTTCAGTGCGTTGGGCACGAGTTCCATTGGCGATTATATCTCGTTTAAAGGTGGTGAGTCTGATTGATTGGTTCTTCGTTGCATTGTCTTCTACGCGGAATGACCGAAAAGCAGAAACGGGGAAACTAGCGCTCCAAAACCACGTATTTCGGCTATTGTGCAATCATTTGCAGAGTCCAGAATTCGTTTTTCAACGTGACATCGTTGTGCGAAACAGGCAATGTGAAATCAGATTTAGTCAATATTAGTTCTCTGCAATACAGCTGTGCGCTGAAACTATCCCTGTGAACTCGAGCCAGGCTTGAGTTCAGAGCGTGGCACGAGACGTAAAACAGGCGCTATAAATGTCCAGCGCTAATACTAGTTCAGTACATTCCAGTCTGTGTTCCTCATGTAAGGCATTTTCTACAGTACCTAAAAAAAAAACTTTTGAAAGTATCTATAAAGGGTGCCTTACCACAATAACTTTCACACAAAGGCAGAGCCAAAGCCGCATCACTCTTCACCAAAGGATGGCAAATATTCCAGAATATAACATCGGAGTCTCATGATTACATAATGCAACGAAAGATAGTGGGAATTGTTCGAATTGTTTTATTGTTCAGACCGCGTTTTGTGTCCATCCAGAAATACGGAATACTGTTACACTCCGAACGATGCTACAACCAATGAAAGGTACCCAATCCGGGTGCTTGGGAACGCATGAAACACGCTACAACCCCTCCCAAGTATCCGCCCACCGCCTGCCTGTGCTTTTGCTAATGGTGTCATGCCTACTTTTTTTAATGTTACGTACCGGAGCTTATAAAT
This sequence comes from Amblyomma mixtum, assembly GCF_055824585.1. NCBI lineage: Eukaryota > Metazoa > Arthropoda > Arachnida > Ixodida > Ixodidae > Amblyomma > Amblyomma mixtum. The sequence goes on along the minus strand of NC_143013.1, from coordinate 180,213,696 downwards.
GTCATGGCACTGGCCTCAGTGTTTATAAAATATTTTGCCTAGGAATTAGAAGTTTGAGCACGAGAAGCATTGCACGAGTGTAGGCCCCGAGGATTATAATACTTATTAGAGCGATGGTTACATGAGAGAATCTCCTAACCCTTTACGTATGAAGTGAACGAGGTACTTCAGATACATGCTACAAAGTGCCACGCGTGTGCTCCCGTCTACAATCAAGCACACTTCATATTTCGCGTAAGCAGCGCGTGAGAAAAATTCAAGCGCCGAAGAGTGCTCCATAATACTTTGGCCACACATTCTTTGCGTAATGGAATCTATTTTGAGTGGCGCTGGCCAGAATTCGTCGTAGCATAGCGAGGCTCTTTGTAATGAGCGCAGAAAGCAATGACAACGGCTAACGAGGTGCTGCTGAAGAAGTCCCGCTTCCCTGACTTATCGACCGCAAGCCTGTATCGATCCATTTCGCACTGCACGTGAGCACGCCATCTCATGGCCTTGCTCTTTCTTATTCTGAATCCCAGGAAGTTGAGCCAACAGCTACGTACTGATGTCACACAGAGACTTAGCTACGGGTCCAGACTGCATCGAGGTTTTATGGAGTCGACAGGCTGTGTTCTTTACAGGAACTACGATGGAGGAGAGTTGTGCTTGGCCCTGCGTTGTCCTTAATGTACCCACCCGGAACAAATGATGCAGAGGTCGCTCGCTTTAACTAAGACACGTTCTCCCGCTTCTTTTTGTGGAATGCAGCCATGGACCGATTCAGAACGTTGGCTTCATGTTTTCGTATATTTTTACTCGGAGATGTAGCTTGGCAATAAGGAATTGGATAGTAGTGGAATTTTATTACGTGATCACTTATTGCGGAGTTAAGATTAATTCCAACTCAGCTCGGTTCAAACAACTTCCTTGTATTCCAGTTAGACAAAGCGCACGGCGGTTCGAGCGTAGGCGAGGGCGAGCAGGTTCCGCTGCCGGCATGCCTCTGCTTCCGAAGCACGGCAGCAGGCTGGCTTGCGTCTGTCGAGTGGAGTTGAACACGACAAGGCAACACGTAATCGCTTTGAGAGCACAGCCTTCAGAGGTGCAGACATTGTGCGCACGCGCGGCATGCCATATTGCCCATGATCGTCTTGCATACGTGTACGCTGCTTATCGCCATCTGACGTCTCTGCCCCCCGTCAGACAAAGATGAGCATGGCGTTTCTCGCTAACCTCCCCATTGCCTTGCTTCACTGCTTTTCCGATCGCTTAACGAGATGAATTTGGAACGATGTCCGATCAGGTACTGCGAATATACACTTTACAAAGATTCATTTTATTCTCAATTTATTTGGTCATGACAAAAAGCAATAGGAGTTAATAAAGCAAGCGACCAATTTCAGGCACGGACGATCCGGTTGCGGCGCTCCGCTAGCCACACTAGTGTTGCCACATCCAGTCCGGCCGAGTCACACGGACTCCGCTCTGCGATTTCTTCGCACAACTGACGCCGAGTTACATTAACGAGATGGGATAACAGATGATAAATCCCGTCAAGCTACGCTGTTTCTCTCAACCGTGACATGGACATGGAATACGTTTTCTGAAGTGGCATATGGCCATGTTTATGTCATAAACAGCGCTGTGTTTTCGTCCACGAACTACGGCTTTGCAAGCTGCGACAAACCGGAAGGGACGAAATGAATGGCAACTGAATTAAATGGTCACGAAATTCGACCCCTGTTTTGTTTAACATGCGCGGATACTACAGGGCACGGGTTCTCTTTTATTTCGCGTGTGGAGAAATATGAACTCTATGTATATGGTTAGATGTCGTAACTTTGTGTTGGGGAGAAGGAAGCGGCAACTAGGCAGCTGAGAAAAGCCACAAAGAAATCATATAAAGGAAAGAAAATGTCCGAGTGGCATAGCATTAGCAAAAGGTGTTAGCTGACGATGCTATCTTTACAGCCTGGGATCCAAGACAGAGTCGTTAGCGGCTGACGAAAGAGGCGAATTCATGCTGCCTGTAACATGTTAGCGCTGGCTCAATGGGCGCGTGATTCCACTGGTTGGTGCATTCATATAGGACGTGACGTTGTGACCAAGTACTAGACCAGGGAGGCCAAATCTTATACCAGGTTGGGCAAATTGTTCTTTGTTGGGGGAGTGAGTTGTCGGATCTGGTCACCGAGATCAGACCGCACCTAATTCGAAGTAATCAGAACGAAAAGGCTCTAGTTTGTCGCGTGCCGAGAGCACTTACTGAGAGCTGCAGAGAACCGGGCAGTCTTCTCGCGGCAGGCTTTGCAGTCTCTCGCTGTCCTTAGCGAGCACGTTTCGTATCTAAATGCCCTAGTTACGGAAGATTTGAAAATAATTTTGGGCTTGATTTGTTTTATGAATGCAGAAAAAAACACTGTCATATGTTAATAATTGTGATTTTCATCCTTCAATATTGTACCACATCAATTATTTCAAAAGAAAGCGCAATCATCAGTAAATGTCGGTCCCTGCCGTAGCCAGTGAAAAGTGAAGTTTGTTGCCGCCTCTGAAATTTTATGAAAAACTGAATTCCTAGAGACTAAGCCACAGAGTAGTTACTCCGGAATTGGTCTCTGCGGAGGAGTAACAAGAGACGCGAAGGTGCCATCCAGAGCCCTTCTTCCCCTGGCGTCCACGCTTGACGGCCAGCGCGTGCGCAGCAGGCATACATGACAACAACTAAACGCACCACACTGTATCACACTGACCAGGTACTGAGTGTTCGGGCAATTTACAGCGACGCAGGCGTATGTTTGTGGGTGGGCAAATGAGGAATTATGCGCGTAAATGGTTGTGGTGTCCTGTTCATACTTAAGGCCATCGTTGTAGCCAACGACACGACATGGGCACAGAACGAGATGACGCACAGCGCTAACTTGCACATCCAGGGTTAACGAAAGGAAAGTCACGTGCCCATGATGTATAAGATGAAGCACAGAGTACCCTTTGCTGAATGTAAAAGGGTCTGGTGTATCAGATTCCGCTGTCGGGTTGGAAATGGTATGCGGGACAGACTGGTAGATCTTTCAACGATTGCCTCCGAGAGCACAAGCGCATTGTGAAGAACTCAACTCTGCAAGTGTTGCTAATTGTGCATTGCAGTGGGTGCCATGGGTGTGCACCTCTCTATGGGAAGACAGTTCTAATCGGTAAAAACAAGGATCAGCGCACACCGGAAATAATTGAAGAGATAAGATAGATTGATTAGGAAGTGCCTGCACTATGATCTCCTCTGTTAAACTGTCCCAAAAAGAATTGGCATTCATTCGGGCTCGATGATATCACGTATGTCTGGTGATACCACGGCAGTGCAGCATGTATATATAGAAGTGTTTCTTCACATTGAAGTTGTTAGAAGTTAGTGCTGTCTGTGTACACTCGTTCTGTGTCCTTGTCGTGTGCTGCGCTACAGCGATGGTTTTAGGTCAGAACCAACAAGCACAAGTTTCTACCTTATCGCTGTTCATACTCTTCGCGAAGATGTCGAAGGCGTGCACTTGTTCTGGCCGTTTGAATTTCATTTTAAGGCGGGAGATTGAATCATGGTGAAGACGGGTGCGTATGGTATTGGAGAGTAAACGCGTGAGGACGAGGATCTGGGAGGCCTTGGTTAGCCAGTGCTGCAGAGAATTTCTCCGCGTTTTGAGGTAGTGAGCAGACGAGTGCGTTGCGTGGTGAGGACGGCTTCACGGAGTTTTTCAAAAGATGTTTGAATGCTGAGGGCGAGCAGGTGGGCCGCTGAGCTGCACATTGGAAGGCGGAGAGCAGTCATCCAGATTGTGCGGACCAGGACGTCGACCTGATTCAGCGTAGTGCTTGTGAGTTGGGGATATGGCCGGTCATATTGTGTGCGGTTGATGGTGAGGGCTCTCACAAAATGAGTAGTGCCTTCCTCAGGCAGTGCCCTACTAGGGGCGAATAATTCGGTCAATGTTATGGATGGACGTGCGAATAGTAGTGATGGTGTGATCGCAGCCGGGATAGTTTCAGAAACCAAAGACTCGTACGAGCGGCGCTCCTCAGTTGAATGTTTTTGAATAGCGTTGAATAGCGTTGAATAGCGCCGGTTGACTTGTAGGTGTGTCAGTGAATCCGAAGGCAAACGTCTGCGTGAATCTGCATGAAACGTGAATCTGCGTGACAAACATCTCGGCCGTTTGAAGGCATTTTGCAGTGCTGCCTTCATATCCAGAAGAGAACCATAGAACAACCAAAGGGTGATATGAGCCGCCGCGGTGGCTCATTAGTTATGGTGCTCGGCTCCTAACCCGAAATACTCCGGTTCGATCCCGGCCGAGGTGGTCGCATTTCGAAGGAGGCAAAAAAGCTAAAGCCCCGTGTATTGTGCGATGCCAGTGCACGCTAAAGAAACACCGGTGGCAGCACAATTACAAGGAGCCCTCTACTACGTCTTCCCTCATAGCCTGGGTCGCTTTCAGAGGTTAAACGAAATAAACCTAATCAAATCTAACGTTAACAAGTCGAGCTCTAAAGGTTTGATCGACTTCCAGTGTGCGTATCTCACTTTGCGACAGTTATGTCCCTCCTTATTTCCCAGTGGGAGATCTGACAGCGTTTAAGATGGCATAAATGATCAGTCACTTTTGTTCTATGTAGCTGTTTTTTTTTGCACACCTATTTAAAAGCTGTGCTTATTAGAGCTCACCAAGCAAAGGAAAAAATTGACGGCCAACTGCGCCCACTGCAACTTTGCATCTAAAAATTCTTTTATGCGCAGACACCGAGGTCATAGTTTTTTATTGAGCTTTGAAAAGGCTCAAATAGCAGCCGAACGTGACCAGGAATGTATTATGGTACTGAAAATTTTATTTATTTGCTACAGCAGTTCATTTTATGTTCTGTTTTGCTTGAAAAAATAACAGTAAAAGAAAATTTCGGATGCGGTGTCACAGAATCTTAAACGGTGGTTTTATCGCTGCTTTTTTATAACGCAATTTGCAGACCTTAAGCTGTCGAATACAACTGTGCTTTCCCTCGCTGGTGTCCTGAAAGAGGGCTTTGCTGTGAGCTTCATTTGTTTGACACATTTACTTTGTTCAACAGCAGAGTTTATCCTTTTTTTTTGTTCTCAGTTTCCACAAAACACATTATGAAAAACATGAGCAGCTTTACATCGCCTTTTAACTTGCTTCGTTGAGGCGCGAATCAAAATCTGTGTCGTGCTTCAAGAGTAAAAAATTCATAACGACATGTAGCTGTTACAACCGATGAACAAAAGATGATCGTATCCTTACATTGGCAGCCATACAATCCACGGTGTTAATTTCCTCGTGGTACGGCAGCTGCAAGGTCCTTCATAAACCGACTCCCGCCCCTCGCTTGTAGCGCTTAGAAGTTCGCCTACCTCAAATATTCTAAGCGACAATCCAATTTTGAAAGTTGGCCTGCCCGAGAAAATTTATAAACGTGGATTAACATCAACTAGTGAGAATGATGGGGGGGGGGGATTTAGGTGGTTTCGTGCGGATTATGATGTTGAATAATTGGGATATATACTTGTATTAAGGTGCAAGAGTGTGTGTGTCGTGTTAGTATATTCCCACCTGATAATCGATTCGAAAGTACCCGAACCTTCCAGTCCTGAGATTTTCAAATACCACGGTGCTGTTGGCGCATGAGCCTCTTGAACAATCAGGGAATTGCGTTGCGGAGAAACCAGGTGCTTTTTTTTTTCAAGACGCAACCTCCCGCGTAAAAACGCAAACGCCGACTAAAAGCGTCAGTTGCCATCTACAGCTTTTTTTTTTTGCTCGCATTGGTCAGAGCTTCAACTCACCACCTTTGATCAGTTGTAGGTGGTTCTGCTCCGCTAGGACCGGCATGTTCAACGCAGGGTACTTGAGCGATCCACCGAGATCATATACGAAGAAACGTCTTCTAATCTCCTAGTGTCCAACTGATTCGTCTTCTAAAAAAAATTATAAAATAAATTTTAAAAACTAATCAAATTTTTCCTTCTCCTAAACGCGCGGTTCAAGTGTCATGCGACAAGTGAGCTAGTCATGCGTCTTTCCTTTCTTCACATCAAACAAAGGGTCTAGACTGCGAATGAAGTCTTCAGTGAAGCTCTGCCGAGATTAAGGAGCGATTAACAATACTCCCCCATGACAGAAAGTAAAATACTTCTTCTTAACTAAACTAGAAGCGGCCAAAGCACAAGCCGTGGGCACCAAAGCTGCAGAGCTGCTTCAGTGGCTGTGACATTGGAAATCCGGAAACTCCAAGAAGTTCGGTGAGGTCCGGAATATTACCATCTTCACGAAGGACGCGGATTAAAACTGCTACTTTTCGGGATCAATACCGGCACTTTTTCAAATTAACATGAAGCGACGCGTCAGTTAGAATCTCTGGACGTCCTTCAGTCGAATAAGATGAGAAGTAAAGTCCGTGGAAAAGACACCGTTAGCACACAGGTCTGGCACTTGAGTCCGTTGAGGATAGTGTCCAGCAGTCGTTGCAAACCAGCCGCTAGTTGGAAAGGCCACAAGGCATGACGTTGAACTCATATAAATGGTCAAAAAAATGGCTGAGGCTTATCTAAGGTTAAGCCTAGTCAGATGCGAAGCATATTGATGGCTAGGCTTGGTAAAGTTCCTCGCTTTGTTCTGCAGTTGTTGTAGAACGTTGTCGCCGAGCCGCATATTGAGCACGCCGCTTAGCCAGACGTTCATCCCGCTCTTCATCGGTCTCTGTGGCACGCTGAAGCTTTCGCTTCTCGTTCAAATCAGCCCTGCTTCTAGGCGGCATCCCAACACCTGGCCGCCTCGTAAGTGCCCGGAGAGCGAGGCAAGCTCAGCTTTATACCGCTGCTGTAGCGTCACGTGGTCAGCTGCAGCGCCTCTGATGTGGAGCCTCCACCGCCGCGGCCGACCGCGCGAGCCGGCAGCCCATCTCTCCTGTGCTGTGACGTCATGTTGTCACGTGGTGTCGCGTTGTCACGCTAAAGGTCAATAGTAGCTCCACCGCCGCGCTCGACGGGCTGTAGTGTAGCTCTAGTAATATGCTTCGCATAAAAGGCAGTTTTTGAGCCATTGGCGTCATCCATCGGCACCTGCCATAGGCAGAATGCGAATCCAAGGAGCAGAAAACTCTACTCTTTGCACCTCCACGGTGTCATCGATCCGTGCGAGGGTATAGGTTCTTGCTCGCGATCTTGATGAACCGGCAGTCGCCAATAGATGACCGGTGGCACCACTTTTCTTTTTCACCAACACAACCCGTGACACCAGCGGAATGTGGGAGGGCTGTACGATGCCGGACAAAATGCTCGGGGCTCAGACTCGGTGCCCAGAGGGAGCGAAGTGATATGGGCACTGGTGCAAAGAGGACTGTCTACCGGAGATGACTGTCCGCAAAACCACAATCGTACGGCCCAAGGCAGCCAGAAGAAGGTGTTGCGAGGTACGGGCTGTGGGCTCGGTGAAGGCTGGGAAATGGGTCTTTAAGAAAAGATTTTGATCCAAAAGAAAAGAGCGCCCCAGGCCCTTGGAAGGTACAGGCTGGCTCCCCGAGCAGCTGCTCTCTTCCGCTCCTGGAGGACGACTCTCCTCGTTGACTCCCGTGCGTTCACTCTGCTCCCTCGAACGCCGTGCCCACGAGACCAAGCAGCGCGTTCACGGGAGGAAGCGTCCCTAGGCGCTGACGGTCGTGTTCTCGAACGCCGTGTCCGCCCACGCCCATGCCTAGCACCTATGGTGACAGATTAGAACATATTCGGCTGGAGCGCAGAAAATACCCACCCCCTCACATCAAACTAGACTCCTCCGCAGCCATAGACTGGAGGAAAATTCAGACCAACACTTTCCCTAACTTGTTCATCCTACACAAGATTAGCCCCACTCAATATCAGAATACATGCCCTTGGTGTGTAGCTTGCCCTACGCTCTACCACATATCGTGGGAATGCACAACGAAACCAAAACACCTAACTGTATCCAACCCGGCATATGAGCAGTGGGAGGTGGCCCTGACCAGCGAGACCCTGGATCAGCAACTTAAGTTGGTTTAGCAAGTCCGTCAGTCAGCTAAAGCCAGTGGCTCCTTGGACTAGGGGTGCCACCCAAGTTGCTCGAGCAACGTTCCTGTTTTTAAATAAAAGTTTTTTTTTCTCTTCTTCCGTGTTCGCGTCCCTCGGCTTTTACGTTCGCGTTTTGGAACGCCGAACATGAGACCCGCGTCCGCGACGAGGCCGGCACTCTGCGACGCCGAGTATGGGTCGGAACGCGACACAGCACAAAGGCAGCCAGAAGAAGGTCGAAAAAGAACTAAAACGCTATAAGAGAATGACCAGTCGATCATGGAGCCCGGGCGGAAGGTCAGCGTAACGCACGTTGGAAAACGTCGAGGGATGTCGTATCGCTATCAAAGAGCTGTCACGTGAGCATGAAAGGAAGCGGTGGCATCAAGAATAGTTACGGAAGAGTACAACCTTTGCAAAATAAGCATTTTACAGAACAATAAATTATTTCCTCTGCCTTCTCTGCTGCTAGATGTTAAAAATTTACTCATAATCACAGTCTCACACCCGAGAGAGGTAGGCTAAAACGCGTTGGGGACAGCGTTGCTTCCTCTCTTCCACACAGATAACAAACTCTTCTCTGAGAGAAAACATATTAAAATGCAGACCTGCAATGACTGTGAAAGGAGTTTAGTTACCGACACAAATGGAAGTATGACAGGCATAAGGAAATGAATAGTTGCCTCGCCGTTTCTGCAGTAATTTTCTTTTATTCTTTACTGCGCAGAAAACTCCAGCCTAAAATGAAATCTTGGCTAGTATCTAAATATTGCTACTAAAAATGCCTAAAGCATCTAATTAACATAAATAAAAATGTTTTTGCACATCTTCTGAAATTGCGCAGTTCTTCATGCATCGCATTGTTCTGCGACACGGCGCCCCATCCAGCGTAATCACCGATCGGGGAACGGCTTTCACAGCGCAGCTCATCCACGAGGTATTCAAGTTGAGTCATACCAGCCATCACAAGACTACTGCCTACCACCCGCAGTCAATGGGCTCACCGAGGGAGTCAACAAAACTATAGCAGACATTCTCGCTATGTACGTTGACGTCCAGCATAAGGCTTGGGACGAGATCCTTCCATACCTGACTTTCGCGTACTATACGGCCGTACAAGAAACCATCCACTTTACGCCGTTTCGCCTTGTTTATGGGCGCCATGTGCACACCATGTTGGATTCCATGTTTCCATGCACTGCCGACGACCGGGCGCTCATGCCACACGCCGAAGAATTTCTCCAAAGCGCGGAGGAAGCCCGCCAACTCGCCCGCATGCACATCAGGAGGCAACAGGGCACAGATGCACGCCGCTACAACCAGCGACACCGCCACGTCGAGTACCAACCGGACGACCAAGTGTGGGTATGGACCCGTGTCCGCCGCGCAGGCATGTCGGAAAAACTCCTATGCCGCTACTTTGGCCCCTACAGAGTGTTGCGTCGCATAACAGTTGTGACTTATGAAGTTCTGCCCGACGGCTCTGTGAACAGTGCGCGCAGTCGACCCCAGCCAGAAGTAGTGCACGTACTGCGTATGAAGCCCTTTTTCACGCAGTGACAGCTCTTCGACAGTTGTTTCAGCTTTTGTTTTTTTCGCAGAGGCCCATTTTCCCCCTGTCATTTTGCTCCTTAGATTGTTTTTCCCCTACTTCCTTCAGTTAGCTCGTGGTGTCGTAGGGGTTTTCAGTATTCCTTTTCTTTTTTCGAGAGGGGAATAATGCCATCAGGTGGCCCCAGGTGGCATCAGAAGACAAAGAGGTGAGAGTTGGCTCACACCCTGAGAGCTGATTCTGTTAGCGCTGCTGGCGAACGGTGTCCGCTGCCTTGGTTCCGTGAAAATATATTGCACCAACGATTAACTTCAGGTACCTCGGTACGAGAAACGATTACCAGTTTTTAGGGCACAGTAATAGAGATCTTATTAAATATTCTTTCCCAAGACGGCCGCTTGCAGCGCCCGGCGACCTGACGACGCCCACTGGAACTGAGAGAGAGAGAGAGAGAGAGAAAACTTTATTTACAGAGGAATTCGGGGCACGCCCCAGGGTCCCCGCACGACCCCACTGCACTCAAGTGTTTATGTTCCGAAGGTCCATAACACTGGCAGCCCGGCCGGTGGCGATGCTCTGCACGGCCGGGTCCTCCGAGCGCAGCAGGGTCTCCCAGTCCTCCCAGGTCTTGAGGTTCTCTAGGTCCCGCGGGGGAGGGTCCGCCGGGCAGAGGAAAAGGATGTGGAGGGAAGAAGCGAAGGGTTCTGGGCATAGAGTGCATGCCGGAGTGGGGAAGGAGGGATGATAATGGGCTAGGGTAAGGGGTGAAGGGAGTGTGTGTGTCTGTAGTCTGCGCCAGAGTGTTGCGTGTTTGTTATCTAGGGAGGGGTGGGGCGGGGGGTAGAGCTGGCGTAAGGCTCTGTGCGCCTGGGTCAGCTCACTGAATGAGTGCATGCGCTCCTTCGTGAATCCCCGCTCAGAGGCCACCTGAGCCCGGTTTAAAGAACCTCGGGCAAAAAGGTTGGCGGCTTCGTTTCCGGGATTCCCGGAGTGCGCGGGCACCCATATCAGCTCCACTTGGCGGGGCGGGGGGGCATCGGGCGAGTCCAGTATGCCAAAAGCAGGGACATGGACTCGGCTTCGAGCAAAATTTAGAATCGCAGTTTTAGAATCGCTTAAAATGTACCGGGCTTCCATGCGGGTTATAGCAAGGGCAATGGCGGCTTCCTCTGCAGCCTCTGGGGACGTGTCTGGAGGGAGAGGTAGTGTGAGGAGGGCGGATAAAGAGGAGTCCACCACAGCTGCTGTCGCTTCATCACCCGTGCAGGCAGCGTCCACCCACACGGCGTCCGGCTGGGGGCCGTACGCTCGATGAAGTGCCTTCGCACGGGCTTTGCGGCGCTGCTCATTGTGGGACGGGTGCATATTCCTCGGGAGCGGCCTGATGAGGAGCTCTCGGTGAAGGGATCGTGGGATGGCGAGGAGGGTTGGGTCGTTGGCCGGTATTTTGATTCCGAGGGTGTCCAGGATATACCGACCTGTGGAGGTTTGTGTGAGCCTGATGTATTGGGCCTGTCGGTGGGCCTCCACCAGTTCCCCGATCGTATTGTGGAGGCCCAGGCCTAGTAATCTGTCTGTGGGTGTGTTGAGGGGAAGGTGAAGTGCTACCTTGAATGCCTTGCGAATCAAAGCATCCAAAGCGTTTATGTCATGTTTGGATAGGTGTAAGTATGGGGTAGTGTACAGCACACGGCTGAGGACAAAGGCATGAATGAGGCGACATAGGTCGCGCTCCCTCATGCCTCTATGACGTCCCGAAACCCTGCGGATGAGGTGCGATATCGCGCCTACAACCTGCTTGAGTTTCTTGAGGGTGGTGGTGTTTTTGCCATTGTTCTGGATGTGCAGGCCCAATAGACGGAGGGTTCCAACCTCAGGTACCGGGTCACCATTCAGTTCAATGGCAATGGGGGAGCGGGGGCAGCGGTGGTTCTTAGGCCGGATGAGGAAGAGTTCGGACTTCTCTGGGGAGCAAGACAGTCCGATGGTCTGTGCGTAATTTTGGGTGAGGGTGGCTGCTTCCTGTAAGGTGTTCTCTATGTCTCCGTCACTGCCGTGAGTGGTCCACAGGGTGATATCGTCGGCATAAAGAGTGTGCTTCAGGTGGGGAATAGTGGCCAATTTTCAGGCGAGGGGGATGAGGGTAATGTTAAAGAGAAAGGGAGAAAGGACGGACCCTTGAGGGGTGCCGATACTCTGAAGAGTGTAGGAGGGGGAAGACAGAGGTCCGAAGTGTATCTCAGCTGTGCGGTCAGTGAGGAATGCTTGAATGTAGGCATACGTGCGCACACCCACATTCAAGGGGGATAGAGCAGTCATGATCGCCTGATGTTCAGTGCGATCAAAAGCTTTGGAGAGATCCAAAGCTAAGACTGTCTTGGTGTGCCCCGGAAGAAGCGGGTCGAAAATGTCGAGTGAGAGTTGCAGCATAGCGTCCTGTGCGGATAGATGGGGGCGAAACCCTACCATGCTATGCGGGTAAAGATTGTTGTCCGCCATGTGACTTGTGAGTCTCGCTAACACAACATGCTCTAGGAGCTTCCCAAGGCATGAGGTTAGCGAAATAGGGCGAAGGTTTTGAAGTGTAAGTGGTTTGTTGGGTTTAGGTATGAATATTACCTTCGCGTGGCGCCAGGACTGCGGGAGGTTACCCTCCCTCCAGCACTGTTTGAAGTATTTCGTAATGTGGGTGATCGATTGGTCATCCAGATTACGGAGCATGGAGTTCGTGATTTGGTCTGCACCAGGTGCGGAGTTGGCGCGGAGAGTCAGGAGGGCCGCTCTGACTTCCGTCTCCGTGATGTCGGTGTCGAGTGTTGGATTTGCTAGTCCTGTGTGGTGCGGTAGAGGTATGGGGCCGCCTGGAGATGTGTACATGGTTCGAAGTGTGTCTAGAAGGGTGTCGGGATCGTCAATGTGTTTATGTGTGAGGCGTGTCACGTGGTGCTGTGTTGGTGATTTGGTGCGCGTGGGGTCAAAGAGGTGTCGGAGGAGTTGCCATGCGCGTTTGCTGGACAGGTTTCCGGCGATGCCGTCACATATCTGTCCCCAGTTGGATCGGCAGAGCTCCTCAGAGTGCTGTTGGATTTGTGTCTGCAGCGCGGCCAGCCGCTTCTTAAGCGTTCTGTTGTGTTTGTTGCCTTTCCAGCGTTCTAGGATGCTGTGATAAGCCTCCCAGAGGTGGGCTAGGCGTGTGTCACGGGTAGGTGTTTCGGTTGTAGTTTCAATGTCTCGCGTGTTGTGGTGAACGTCATGCTTGAGTGACTGCACCCATTCGTCGATGTCTGCGATGGGAGTGTCTGGGAGGGCGGTGCGTACAGCGCGAAAGGCATCCCAGTTAATGATTTTGTGTGTTGTATTTGCGTGACGGGGTGCTTTGTACGGGACAGTGATTTGTATAATGTAATGATCACTGCCCAGTGTATGTTGTGTTCTGTTCCAGGTAACGCCGCGGATACAGCGGCTCAGCGTCAGGTCCGGACTGGTGTCCATGCTGACACTGTTGCCGATCCTCGTAGGCGTCTGAAACGTGTTGTGCACAGTGAGTTGGAGGTTCTGCAGGAGCAGCCAGAGCCTGCGACCTCGATGTGTCGTGGTTGTGTATCCCCAGTCAGTATGCTGACTGTTGAAGTCCCCGCCGATGAGTAGGGGATGTTTCCCTGCTAGATGATGTAGGTCTCGCAGAAGTGATTCTAGCGAGGCCATCGGCTGGGACGGGGGGTGGTATATGTTTGCTATAAATATGGAAGGAAGTGAATGTGTGTGATGTATAAGTTCAGTGATCACGCAGGGCGTCTCAGACGTGATGTGATGAGTTTTGTAGGTGAGGCTGCGGTGGACAAGTGTGGACGCCCTGGGTGTGTTAGTGGTATCTGAATGTGTAGATGTGTAGGAGGGGAGGGTTGCCCGGTGTGCACTCTCCTTTAGAAGTAGTATGTGGGGCGTGGGTGTGATGGTGGGAAGGAGAAGTTGCAGAGGCGCGCGCTTTGCCCGGAAGCCGCGGCAGTTCCAAGTTAAAATGGGTAGATAATTAGTGTTCCCCCCCGCCATATTGGATGATAGGGGGATTGAGGATGGAAGTAAGACGGGTGTCAATTGGTATGTGTGGCTCAGGATAGGTGGTTTGTGCTTGCGGAGGAAGGATGGGGGGAGTGGAGGGGGTTTGAAGTTGGGTGAAGCGATGGTTAAGATTATGTTCCAAAAGTTCCATCATCTTGGTAAGCATAGCGTCCATGCGCTGCTCAAGTTTTTCGGTGAGGGTGGCGGCAAGGTGATTGAATCTGGCCTGGAGGCGTGCGTCTAGCTCTTTTAGTTTGTGGTCAAATTTGGCTTCGAGTGCTGCTAATTTAGCGTCTATTTCTGAGGGTACGGGAGGGGGTGTGGCGTCTGTGGTGCGTTGTTTCTTTGCGGGAGGGGTGCTCGATGTGTCTGTGGATGATGGGGTCGAGTTAATGACAGCGGGTGCGGGTTTAGGGGGCATGGAGGGGGCGGGGGTGCTTAGGAGGGAGGAAAGGCGGCTTACCTCTTCACGCAAGGCCTTGAGCTCCTGGTCTCTCGGATCTGCCTGGGAGGACTGGGGTGGTGGGGGACGACGGGTAGCCTTGCCAGAAACGCGGTCTGCCCAGGTGAGACGCGTGGCGTTCTTGCTGCCATTCTGCCGGCTTGTATAAGGCGACCGGGAAGTCGTCGAGCTGCGTTTGCTGGCTGTGACTGGTTGATCGCAGCGGGAAAGCCGCGATGTATCTGTATTGTCATTTTCAAGTTTTAACGCAAGGATATTTGTTTGCGCATTTAATACTAAACGTCAAAAAATTTGATATTTGCCGTTTCTGGTTCGGGAAGTTTAAGTGCATTCAAACCATTCTCAGAACCAAAGCCCTGCACGCGTATTTTCTGTGTAATAATGGAACGAATGTTGCCCCGCATCAAATTTTATTCCCCGAAATAAGACATTAATGTGTTCCTCCTCCGAACCTCGTCAGATGCACAAGCATAGCAAGGCAACTAAAGAGGTTTGTTTTTATTACACTGATCTGCTGCTTCAATGCGCTGAGCGTGGACAGGGACGAAACGAGATTACGACTGATCGTAGCGAAAGTATGACCTGAAATTTTATTTTAAAAAAATGGCCACATTAAGAGAAACGGAAAGCATTACTGAGCACTGGTGTCAATTTTTTCCATTAGCATCTGCGTGAACTGTTTGCCAACAAACGCCACCTCACTTGGTGACAGTATTATTGAAGACGTGCTGACAAAACGCATGTGTTGGCATTAAAGAACGCGTTCATGATCTCTCTGCAGACCCTTTCCTTTCACGTGGCAAGTGGACAAGTTTTTCCAAAATAGGGATTCCTTTCTTGACAAAGTTCGCACCTTTTTCAGTGACCTGCACTGATCAGTAGCGGTGATGTTTCCCAGGAATCATGAATGGTCCTTGAATCTAAAATTAAGGCAGCGACAAGCATATACTATGTAACTGGCACACATACAAAGGAATGCGGCAGATAAGTCCTGTTTTGCAACGCACAAGAACTTATTTATGCTAGCGACCGCATGAACGTTGATTGCCTTGCGTTTCGATTTCATTTACATTCCTAAGTATGAACATCAGTTTGCTTGGAGGGAAGAAGACAAGCTCGACGTTCTTCATGTTAAAATCTTTTTGATGCGATGTAAAACCTTTAAACCTACGAAATGATGGCTGAATTTTTCTTGGAAGCACTGCACACGAAGCAAAAAGGCGAGTCGTCATCCTGTATATGCATCAGGTTTCATACCGTGTGAAAAATATTGATTATGACGTCACTTATCGTGAGAAGGTGGGATTAGGTATAGGCCCATGCATCGCGGCTGTATTAAAAGATAATCTTTTTGCTCATTGTGCCCGTCTATTGGCTGACGGATTGCAGAACCAAGGCAATGTAGAAGACGCAAATTGTGTTCAGATTCGTTGATGATATTGGCGCTTTTAAACTTTCGTGAAGGCAACTATGATTCTGTGGCTTTAGAGTTATATGCTGTTTTTAATGATCCCACGAATCTGCTTACCATCGCATATGAAACAATGACTGACAGCACCATTCGGTTCTTATACAAAAGCTTGTACTATCTGAAGCTGAAGCACGTTAGATGTACCAGCTTCGAGGCAACAGCGGCCTGGTACCTTTCAGTTCGGCGCGTTCTAAGATAGCTAAGAGGGCGATTCAAAGCATTGGAAATATTATGCCCATGTGAAATTTTTAGGTAGAATGAAAGTTTTAGGGGGCAAGCGTGAAGAGTGAAGGATGCGGGATGTCTTTCCCAAGGCATTGGTCTCGGTGGCTGAAGGTATGGTAAAAGGTCAAATTTTCTTGTTGCTTTGATGTATCTTGTATGTTACATGGTTAGGAGGATAACTCTTTTTTCCTGATTTCTTCACAAGTATTCTATGCGATCCAGTGTACATCACTACACTTATTTTTTGTTTATTAAGCAGACTGATTATTTATTTTGTGACTGTTGTGCGAATACTGTCGAAGTTAGCGTTTTTTTGCAGCAGACTGTCGCAACGCTCCTGCTGCTGTACCCACGCGAGTGAAGACCCGTTCGGAAGGTTTATCTTCCTTCGTGGGCAATACCTTTTTGTTGCCCGAAGGAGCAAATAAATAAATAAAATTAACAAAAATATCAATGCAGGCAAAAAAGCAAGCTCGTGATTTCTTACATTCATGGAATGTCCCACATTTTGTTTAGAATTGCTTCTCGGGTAAAAACAAAGGCCATTTTTCTTGGCGCCAGTTAAGTAGCCGGAAGGAGCTAAAATGACAACGTCTTCCGGAAGAGAAGACAAAGGCTGAAAGAAGAAACACAGTCCCCACCGTCGCATGCGCACAAGTTATGAACCGAATTCTTCTGACGTGCGAGAAAACGTATGTGGGTCAAACGGGCGATGTTTTAATGACGGCCGCACTGGGCACAAGATCTTAAGAAGTGATGAGGACAGGAACCTATCCACTGAATGGCGGAAGTGGATGTTTGAACCTTGTTATCAAAATACAGTCATAAATGATCGAAATCGACCAGGAGCACGGGAAATGATCGATACTAAAACAATGTGTTGATTGTAAAACCTCATGGGTGAGCAGGACCCATCTATCGCTTCTAGCGAAAGAAAAGTCATTCTAATGGGGGAAGATGAGGGCAACAAAGGAAGATATGACGGAACAGATAGTGGACTGTGTGTGTGTGCGTGTGCGTGCGTGCGCGCGTGCGTGTGTGTGCGTGTGTGTGCGCCTGCGCGTCTGTGCGTGTGCGTGTGTGTGTGCGTGTGCGTGTGCGTGCGCGTGTGTGCGTGTGTGTGTGTGTGCACGCGTGTGTGTGTGCGTGTGCGTGTGCGTGCGTGCGTGTGTGCGTGTGCGTGTGCGTGCGTGCGTGCGTGCGTGTGTGTGCGTGTGCGCGTGCGCGTCTGTGCGTGTGCGTGTGTGTGTGCGTGTGCGTGTGCGTGCGCGTGTGTGCGTGTGTGTGTGCGTGTGCGTGTGCGTGCGTGCGTGTGTGCGTGTGCGTGTGCGTGCGTGCGTGCGTGCGTGTGTGTGCGTGTGCGCGTGCGCGTGTGTGCGTGCGTGTGTGTGTGTGCGTGTGTGCGTGTGCGTGTGTGTGTGTGCGTGCGTGTGCGTGTGTGCGTGCGTGTGCGTGTGCGTGTGCGTGTGTGCGTGTGCGTGTGCCTGTGTGTGTGTGCGTGTGCGTGTTTGTGTGCGTGTTTGTGTGCGTGAGCGTGTGCGTGTGTGTGTGCGTGTGCGTGTGCGTGTGTGCGTGTGTGTGTGCGTGTGTGTGTGTGTGTGTGTGTGTGCGTGTGTGTGCGTGCGTGCGTGCGTGCGCCCGCCTTCTCTCCGCTTTCTGTTAGCGTCTTCTAGCAATGCTGCTTTGGATAAAGGGGATTTCACTTTGGCTAGACAGAATGGCCACCCCAGTCCTCCTCACATCGGGGAGAAAAATCAGAGATAACCCATTCAGGCGAATAGCATCGTTAATTTACAGCCATAAAAAAATAGATAGTCAACCACACATTCAGGTAGTAAATGTCGTATACGGGTAGGTTTAAGAATCAGATGAAAAAAGGAAAACAGTACTCCAGTATGGCTAAAAAAGCCAATGACACTCGCTTGGGACAAACGGCAGAAATGAGTGAGTCGTCGCCGTTACGAACAACACTCCATCAGACAACACCAATATCTCTTTAATTGATTTTGTTTTTGGTTCTTGACATCTTTGGTTTCATCATTTCGTTTAACGGCGTGTCATTCTCTACATTCATGGATTCCTGGGAGCCCTGAAACCACTCCTGGCGCCATGGTGCGCCGGTTAAGCGATGCTGCGAACACCGGTGTAGCCATCGGCGGTGACGGGGGGTGCTTAAAGACCCAGGTTGCTCTTGCCGGGCAGCATCTCGCGATCAATCATTAATTTAACTGCCACCTGTTACGGTTGGCAGTTTGCTCACAATCCTGTGGGCAGGGCTTTACTCCTAGTACTTCACCTAGGGCTTCCCTCTTTTTACCGCGACATGTCCCCTGTTGAGCTTACGCATTATTAACAAAACTCAGACCTCACAGTAGATTAGTATACACTTTTTGCCCGACACAAAACATATGCTGTGCTAATAGGCTCCTAATTTTTAATACGCCAGAAATAAGTGTCATTTAATTAGGCACGCTTCCCTGAGTCAGCGTTTCATAGTGTGAACCAGACACTTTATTATTCATCTTTGAGCACACGCACCTCTAAACTTTCGTGAGGATTTCGTAATTGCTGTTTTACGCACCCCCAAATGTTTCTTAAAAGCTCCCATTTAAAAATCAAATCCCGGTAAAAATCGTTCGACCGCATTTGCCCGTTACTGAGAGCCTCCCTTTCAACCGACGCCTTCCGTGTGAAGTGATGCGACCCTTACCTCAGAACCACTTCCTCAGCCAGGGAGGAAGCCATTAGTGCTTAAGCGGCTAAGGCGTCGAGTCTGCCGATTTAATTAATGCTCTCTGGAGCCGAAGGGAGCTTTTCCACGCGCTCCCAACAACTCTCTCTTACCGAAGCAGTTTGCTCTGCAAACTATGGCTTCTCTTTTTTTTTTCCTCGTCCTTACGTAGCTCTATGCTCCTGTTTTTCCTTTTTTCTTTGTTTTGATTGGCGGCTTTCGCTATCTGATGCTTGTGATTCACCAAAACTTTCTCGTCAGCTGAAATTTTGCTTACTCTATTGCTCGAACTATCGAGGTTCTGTCCGCTTCAAGCACTTCACCACTGACTATATGTGACCTAATAAAGCATTTTAGCTTTCTTTTTTGTGACGTGAATCAAATTTCTGCCGGGCCGTTCATAGTGTTGATACAAGAGGACAGTGAAAAAAAAAAAGTCACAGTGTCAAATTGAGACCCATACATCTTTTCCTTTAAACAAAGATTGAGGCTGACTTAGCCTCTGGAATAGAAGTTTGTATCATCCACTGGACTAGAAGGCTGCGTTGGCATTTAATCAGAGCATATTATGGTGCAGCTAAAACCTACTCTGCAGAAAGCGAAATCAGCGGACGAATAAGTGCTCTCTCTTGGCGCATTACCTTTGAAGGCAGCGGTGTAGCCAGATCATTTGGTTTTGTATGACAGCCTTTCTGCGCATTATTTAAGTATTATTTAAGTAATGATTGTTCGCGGTGTTCTCACTGAAATAAAACGTTAGGTTTTCTTGAGCGGAATAAAAAAGAAGCGTCAACCTGAGATAATATTTATTCAGTTTGCCGTCCCACGAATTAGATTAAATACCCCTATTTACTATCAAGAGTCCTCATACTTCAGTAGGGTCACACCGGATGGACAGGAAACGAGTGGACAGGAAAAAAAAATGCCAGCTTGGAACGCAAGTTTTCTCGCCGTTCGCACGAAATAAGATGTGAAGATAGAAAAGAGGGGTTACTTTTGAATTGATAGAAGCGAAGAGAAATCTGATAAGGCAGGAAAAAACCAAATGAAAAATGCAGAAAAATTCAACAACTTTGCAGAGTTCGCCGCATCACCGGCTGCGCCAGTCTAAATATAAAAGAAGCAGAAACTGGCGAGCGCCTTGGCAAATCAGATCCACATCACCGAACCGCTTGCTGCTCGCAATACTACTTAAACTAGGAACTTTGACCAAATCGCTAATAGAGATCCTGGAAACAAAGCCACTTTCTTGGTCTGTGAAGCGAGAGGAAGGTATAAATACGAACCACTGAGCAAGCCCCTTCAAAATTACGAGGAACTTTAGCGGCTAAAGTGGTGAAAGCCGAAAGCCTGAGTGCTGCATTCTGCTACGCGATTTTCACTGTACATTTTGTTGGTGCATTAATTAACTGCCAATTAATTACGCTTAAGCTTCGCCTTTAGGAGTGGAACGCGACAGCGTGTTGTAGCGCTGCCACGGAGTCCAAGGAACGCCAACACCCGTTCGGCGCGATGCGTTGCCCTTTGAACGCAACGCTTTTTGAGGATAGGAAATGGGGCTGTCATGTCGGTGGACACCTGAGCCGCACCGTACAGGAAGGGAGGAAGTGTGAGTGAAAGAAGAAAGAGGGGCCGTAATGAAGAAAATGAAAATTGTATTTGAGCACTGAAATTACGCAGCAACTCTTTCACATTACTCAGTAGACACTAGTCGAAAATTGTATTTGAGGAAAGGAAGTTGCGCAGTAACTTCCTCACATATATCGGTGGACACCCGTCAAAATTCGCGCGCGGTGACGTCACGAAAATTTGGACCAATCTGAAAGGCGGACAAATACGCCTTGTTCGTCGGTAAATTGGTTTTTGAGGAAAGGAAATGTATCTGACTCTGATATCTCGGTGGACACCTAAACCTCGCCGTAACGGGAAGGGAGGAAGATGGAGTGAACGAAGATACCTTATTCACTAGACGCACCTTTGTTCATTACAAACCATCGAGCTGGCATGGCGGAGAGTCATTCTGCTTCCGGCAGCCGAGCTGAACGGATCGCAGGGTCATGGGCTCCAGCGGAGCAGCGATAGCGGCCTTTGACGGCCGCGGAAACAGGATCGATGAGTGCGGTGATAAGGATTACCAGATTATTTTGCCGACACTGCCAACAGGACGTGTTGTTTTCAACACCGTTTTTCTTCACGGCGACGTGCGAGCGAGGCCGTTCCGGGTCGAGGATTTCCGTGACGCCCTGGCCGAGACTGGTACGCTCCCCGACGTGGTCGCGTTGGGGGCGTACCAAATCAACCACGTGTGGGCGGTTACCCTGCGGAACACGGAGGCAGCAAAGAAGTTGCTCGCCTTCAACGAGCTGCAAGTTAAGAAACGCCGCTGCCTCATCATCGACCCAGAAGACCAGCAGGTAAAGCTGCGGCTACACTGGATGCTTCACGGTGTGGCCGACGACGACATCAGGACGGCATTCGCGGCGTTTGGCAAAGTGACCGACGTTACGCGTGAGCGGTGGCGGATACAAGGCGTCAATGACAAGAGCTCAATGACAAGAACGGTCCTACTGAAGTTGAAGCCCGGCTTGAAAGTGGATGACCTGCCACACCAGGTACGTGTCGCCGGAGAGTTGGCTCTTGTCGTAGCGCCTGGGCGTCCAATGCAGTGCTTGCGCTGCCATGGTACAGGCCACGTGCGGCGTGAATGCAAGGTTCCCCGCTGTACGAAATGCCGGCGGTTCGGCCACGTGGATAATGAGTGTGTCCGCACTTATGCGGTGGCTACGGGCGGGGCGTCGAAAGACGACTCTGCGGAACTCCTGATGGATGTAGTCGAGGCTGAAGAATCTGCAAAAGGCATAGAGGAACCCGAAACGCAAGCAGGATCGACGGGCTCTTCGATGCCGGACGCAGCAAGCCGATGCCGGACGCAGCGATGCCGGACGCAAGCCTGAAGGGGCAGAACCTACTAGAAAGGAGACGGAGGCGTCGAGCGGTGAAGTAAGCGTGCCAGCGCTCCAAGAAACCGAGCCAGCGACTCTGACCGAGGAGAACCTTGACCAGAGCGGCGCCCGCACGACCGGCGTCCCTGCCCCAGCGAAGCGGCCACACGCCCAGACCGGAACCGAAGACGACAAGGCGGAAGCCCCCAGCGTCGAAGAGCCGCCGGCAAAAACGACCCAAGGACGGCGGTCGTCCATCCGGACACGATCAAATGTGTCGACGGAGAGGAGAGCCCGTGACAAGCCGCCCCCGCTGCCAGGCCTGGCACCAGCACCGGATGGCTCCGGTGTCAATGATGTCGTCTAGCCAAGCGCTAGACGTGAAGGGTAAGCACCATGTTCCCGGCCTCTTTCTTCTGCATTAAAATGGCTCATGCGTCCCCCATGAAAGTCGGTACACTTAATGTCAGGGGAATGGCAAGTAAGAAGAAGCAGAGCCAGGTGTACCGCCTTTTAACTGAGCACGACATTGACGTCCTGGCAGTGCAGGAAACGAAAATTGAGGGGGAAGAGGAGACCGGGAGCATGGTGAGACGTTTCACGTCTAGGTTTTTTGCAGTTGTCGCCTACGCTGTAGGAACGTCTGCGGGTTGTGTCATCTTTGTAAAGAATGTACCGGGACTTGAGGTTCAGGCATATACGGCGTGTCCTTCGGGTCGATTTGTTTTGGTTGACCTCCTGTACGACAAAACATATTGGCGCATCATTTGTGTGTACGCCCCAAATGCGGTGGATGAGAGGACAGCGTTTTTTCAACGCGTACAAAAGCACATCAGTTGTGAGAGATGCCTGATCGTAATGGGTGACTTCAATTGCGTCCTGAGGGGCTGTGACAAAACCAGTGCAAGGGCATTTAGGGACAGAAGCACTGAAGTACTCTCAGAAATTATAGACACGTGCAACCTCGATGATGTGGCCGAATGTTTAGAAGGCGAGCGTTGTGTGAGACTCACCCATTTTCAACGGTCAAGCCATGCACGGCTAGATCGCATTTATGTGTCACAGAACGTTATTTCAAAATGCAGTAGCTACAATGTAGTACCGGTATCATTTTCGGATCATTGTTTAGTGAAGTGTGGGATAGGGACAAAGAAACGAGGAAATCAGTTTTCTTGGGAGATGTGGAAATTAAATAATAAGCTCATTACAGACGACATCTTTAGCAGGAAAGTAAACGAAGAAATCAGTAAATTAAAGCCGATCGAGGAACTGAAAGTATGGCAGCAGTGGGAACTTTGCAAACAACAAATAAAAATAGCAGCAATCGAAAGGTCAAGCTGCATACGACAAGAGGAGAAGCGTGAGGAGGACAATTTAAGATCTTTACTAGCTAGACTTCTCGAAAGAGAAAGCGAAGAGCCGGGCAAATGGATGGATGACATTAGGAAAATAAAAAATAAGATTGAACTCTTTGAAGAAGAACGCTATCGTGGCGCACTGGTGCGGGCTAGGGCGCAAGATATAGCTGATGGGGAGACACCTTCAAAACGAGCGCTAGGAATGGAAAAAACGCATGCTCAACGAACCCACATTGAACAGATTGAATGGGGCGGGGCGTTATCTGGAGAAAGCGGGCATATCCAGCAGGCATTTCTTGAATATTATCAGGCGCTGTTTGCAAAGCAAGAAGTGGATGTGAGCGCATTCAAGGAAAAGTTTCTTGGCGCTTTGCCGCGATTAGATGACGAACAGAAAGAAATGCTGGAGCTGTCGATAACTGCGTCGGAGGTCGAGCAAGCGATAGAAAATTTGAACCTGGGAAAATCGCCAGGACCTGATGGGTTAAGCGCCGCTTTTTACAAAGCATATAAACACGAAATAGTGCCAGTACTGACAGCAGTTTTTAACGAAGCCTACAAAGAAAATGAATTGCCCCCGTCTTATGGTAAATCCCATACAGTGCTAATCCCTAAATCCGATGACGCAGAAAAGTTAAAGCAGGTCACAGCATATCGTCCTATCGCCCTCACAAACGTGGATTATAAAGTGTTCATGAAGATTTTAGCCCGTAGACTACAGTCAGTAATTCAGGATATAGTCGGTCCCCACCAGACGTGTGGGATCAAGGGACGCTCTATTGTTTCCAATATTCATAAAGCGAGGTGTGTGCTGGAATGTTGTCATTACACAAATAGCTGTGTAGCCATCCTTCAGCTAGATCTTGAGAAGGCATTCGATTGTGTTTCGCACGATATCCTGTTCTGCATACTCGACCATGTGAATTTAGGGTCCATTATTTGTGAGGGAGTGGCCTTGGCGTACCGGAGCTGCACGACAAGATTAATTGTAAATAAGAGTTTGGGGGCCCCCATTAGCCTGCAGCGTTCGGTGCGCCAGGGTTGTCCCTTCAGCCCTCTGCTATTCTGCATTTACATTGAAGCGTTGTGTTTGAATATCATGGAAAGTGAAAAAATTCGAGGATTCCAGCTACAGGCAGCAGAAGTTAAGCTGATGGCTTATGCGGATGATGTCGCGGTGTTCACAGTGAACCGGGAAGGTATAACCGAGGCCGTGGCATGAGTAAAAGAATTCACCAAGATCACCGGTAGTAAAGTGAATTGGTCAAAGTCCCTGGGGCTTTGGCACGGAGAATGGCCAATGAAGCCCGGCAATTTTGCAAACGTGTCCTGGGTGACGACCCCAGTAAAGTACTTAGGCGTCCCACTGGACGGTTATCGCGATAGCGATTCGTACTGGAAAGCACAGACGCAAGCCACGCGTGAAAAGGTGGAAAGGTGGAAAGGGCGACACCTTTCAATTTTCGCAAGGGCCACAGTGTGCAATCTGTTTTTTATGTCTAGGCTGTGGTACGTGATGCAAGTGTTGCATTGTGCAAGGATGAACGTACAGAGACTGCACCGGATCTTTACCGTTTTTGTGTGGGCTGCGGACTGGGAACGCTGCAGCCGGACCAATTTGTTTAGGCGGGTGAAGGATGGCGGCCTGAGTCTGGGACACTTATTTCTGCGGCAGATTGTAAGCAGATTTTGTTTTGTGCGCGATGTAAGCGATCCGTTTTTGCGCACTGTGTGCCAATTAAGGCTCGGAAATGCACTGCCGGACTTGGTTGTCACAACCGAAAGTTTCTCGGGACGTATTTTTGGTTACTTTAGAGAGGTTGTCGCGAGTGTTCGATTCCTGTCTGTTCGATTTTCGTATGAATATTTATCTTCTGTTAGCAGGAAGAAGTTGTATAAAGATTTGTGCGATGTAGTTCTTCCACAACCTATGTACAGGGCCTTATACAATGGAGGCCAGGGACGCGACGTACTTAAGCGTGTGAAGGCGATGCAGGTGCCGCCAAGTGCAAAAACTTTTTTCTTTAAATTACATACCGGAACACTACCAGTAAAGGAATTCTTGGAAAGGAAGCAGTTATTTCTACCTTGGGGATCACATTGTTTAATTTGTAAACAACCAGAAACAATAGACCACGTTTTTTTGAACTGTTGGGAGGGGGTATACTTTTGGGACATCTTGCAACGGACTTTAAAAAAGGAATCTCCGCTCGACGCTCATGGTATTCGGTACTTGCCTGTAGAGAGTGAGGATGGGACACCATTCGACCTCATTATGCTAATGGGCCTCCATTGTATTTGGCGCTCCAGAATGGCAGGATATCATTGCGATCCTGATGCACGGCCAGCACGGATCTATTTTCGTGAGTGCATGCATAAGTATATTGAAATTCAGAAACTTGCTCCTGAAGCTCCCGAGTGGCTCGAAAGAGTCGAGCCTTTGGTGACGCTTAAGGAGTTTTAATATGATGAAGCCACGCACCCACGGACGGATAGTGTTGTTAATTATTGCTCATTGCGCTCTGTAAGTGTATTTGTGTACTGTGGTTCTTGCCGAAGTCAGGCAATAAATAAAAAAAAAAAGCTGGCATGGCGCAGTGGTAGCGTGCTCGGCTCGCAATCCGGAGACCGGGGTTCGATTCCCAAGCTCGGCAAATTTCCTACTCGATTTTATTTATCTATCTGGTCTGGCTAGAAAGGTTAATTAGACTGATCGGTTAAGTAAGCAATTAACTAAACTGAGTCAAACTTACTTGGAGCATCCCTATACGATCCCTTTATAATTGGTTGCATGGTTAGTAGCCAAGGTAGAATTGGCCCCGTTTGAAATTCGCGCACTGTGACGTCACGACCGTTTCGACCAATTAAAAAGCGTGACATTTCTGTCGACAGTTCCTGCTTACAACGATGAGGCATTAAAGGCTTCCGCCTTAAAGTTTTTATTTGAAAAACTCAGGAGCTCGTCATTCGACTGAAAGCATTGAACAAGTGAGTTCAAGGGGTCGGCACCAACTGTATGCGAAACGGCACAAGAAAGAAAATGTTCAATTTAAACGAGTACGAAAAATTCTTCAGAAAAAGAGCCGCTCCTTTGACAGGAAAAAAGAGAAAGACATGCGCGTAGGCCATAAAATATTCTTACCTAAAACGTTTAGCACATTGATTGTAAAAATTTGTTTTGTTTTAAGGTATGGTTTTTCGGTGCCGGTTTTTTTTTATGACAGAGTCCAGGACGCCACTTCCACGGCTGACCAGCTGTTTCTCGTGGAGGGGGGCCGAGTCCTTTACGATCCCCAAGCGAGTGGCTATACGCATCCCGTATAGAACCCTCTGCCTTTGTGATCCTTACGTGCCCAATTTTGTATATTGAGTCGAGGAAGAGTTGACCACTTTGAGATGGGTAGTTTCGTCTTTTACGACATTCTTACTTTAAGACCCGCAAGCTCTCGTAAAAAAAAGCAATTCTGGATGCTTTGGAGAGTTTCAAATTGATTTAATGTAGTAAACAGCGAAAACAACTTGCGTCTCTATAAATTTTGCCAAGAAATAGCCTTAGGAAATATTGCTGAAAGATGTTAACCCCCCCAAAAAAAAGAAGTGGAAATAAAGCAACATGGCAGAGATTCAAAGGGGACGATGCAGCGTAAAAACTAGCTTTAAAACGTATTCACACTAAGTTTTCTTTTACAAATCATGGCGAGAAATTATGTACCTGGTTCTTACCCGAAAGGTCAAGCGTCAAATACAATTTTTGTTTGTTTGCAGAAAGCTAGTGCGCGAAAATTGAGCCCGACATTCCACAGCTTCTATATATGGTAAGGCTAAATACCTGTTGGATGAGAATCTTCCAAATATATTCTGCTTCGCAAGGCAAAAACTTTTTCCGACTAGTATGCAAAGTGTCTGCATTGAATAATTCATGTGGTTTGCCGCCGCGGTGGCTCAGTGGTTATGGTGCTCGGCTGCTGACCCGGAAGACGCGGGTTCGATCCCGGCCGCGGCGGTTGAATTTCTTTGGAGGGGAAATTCTAGAAGCCCGTGTACTGCGCGATGTCAGTGCACGTTAAAGACCCCCGGGTGGTCGAGTGAGTGAGTAGAAACTTTATTGATTTATAAGATTTAGCCTGCGGTGGAGGTCTTCTTCAAGTCTTCTCTTCAAGTCTTGAGGTTGCCTCCTAGCCTTGGGTGGTCCCCTAGTCCAGGGCTCCACTGAGTCTGGCCACCTCGCTTGCGTGTGCTATGAGTGCCCTTTGGGCCTCTAGCTCGCAGCTGGTGAGCCGGCTCTCCCATTGCTCCGCACTTGGTGTGTCGTGTTTGGGGAACGATATGTTTCTGTCGCATTCCCATGTTATGTGGTATAGTGTTGGCCTCGCTTCGCACCAAGGGCATGTGGCGCGGTATTGTGTCGGGAACATCTTGCTTAGTATATATAAGTTGGGGAAGGAGCCTGTCTGTAGCTTCCGCCATTTTGCGGCTTCTTCCTTGCTTAGCTCTTTGTGTGGTGGGGTGTATTTGTATCTTAGCCCCCTGTATAAACTTAGTGTTTCAGAGTACCCAGCCCCTAGGCTAGTCCAGAGCTCCTCCGGGGCTTGTGACCCCCCAGCTCGGATAGTAAGCCCTCGAGCTAGTTCGTCCGCCCTTTCGTTGCCCCAGACCCCCGCGTGGCCTGGTATCCAAATTATGTTATGTTTCTCTCTCCTCCCCGAGGGTGTCCCCTCGCTGAGGATCCTGAGTGTCGTTTTGCCTACCCTTCCTTTTGTGTAGTTTCGACACGCTTCTTGTGAGTCTGTTAAAATATTCAAGGGTCTCCCCTTTCTATCCCCCTCCCTCATTGCTAGGGCTATCGCTATCTCCTCCGCCTCTGCTACATTTGATGCCCTGGCCGTGAGGCTCGTTATGTGTTCTCCCTGGTGGTTGACGACTACCGCCACCATTTTATTTCCTCGTTCACCATAGTACGGGGAAGCGTCGGTGTATACCGTGCTGTCCCTGTGCCCTATTGTTTTTTCATAGTATTCTGCTCTGGCTCTCCTCCTGCTGGCATGGAGGTTTGAGTCCATGTTGCGGGGGATGGGTTGTACGCTTATGTTTCTTCTTAGTGCGTCTGGTATGTTTGCCCTGTTGTTGTGATGGTTCTCCGTCTCCCGACCCAACCTAGTCAGAAGTGCTCGTCCGGTTCTTGTGTCGCTGAGTCTTTGAAGTTGTGCCTTTATTTGGCATTCACTCAGCTCTTCAAAAGTGTTGTTTAGCCCTAGTTGCATTAGCTTCTCGTTGGACGTGTTCCTTGGTAGATGTAAGGCTATCTTGTACGCTTTGCGAAGGATAGCTTCTGCTTGCTCTCTTTCAGCTTTGATGGTTACGTGGTATGGTAGTGAGTATGTTATTCGACTGACTATCAGGCTGTTCACCAGTCTGATTGTGTCTTCTTCCTTCATGCCATGCCTTTTGCTGGCTACTCTATTTATCATTCGGCCTACTTGCTCCGCCGCTTTGCGTAGCAGGCTGAGTGTGTGGCTGCATTTCCTGCTACCTTGCAGCCACATACCGAGTATTCTTATCATTCTTTGTTCCGGTATGTTCTGCCCTTCTAGTTTCACCTCGAGGTTAGCCTCTGTAGGGTGCCTTCCTACTCTGAGAAGTTCGGACTTTTCGGTGGAACACCTTAGTCCCGTCTTCATGTATCCTTCAATGCAGGTGGCTGCCGCTTGTAGACTTTCTTCTTTGCTTCCTAGCGAGCCTTCGCTGGTCCATATGGTGATGTCATCCGCATACATTGCGTGTCTGATTCCTTGTATCTGGCTGAGCTCTTTGGCTAGGATGATCATTGATATGTTGAAGAGCACTGGTGATATCACTGAGCCCTGTGGAGTTCCCCTGCATGGTGTTTGAAAGACCTCGCTTCGTAGGTCTCCCAAACCCACCGTTGCAGTTCTGTTTGTGAGGAAGCTTCTCACGTAGTCGTGTGTTTTCTTTCCGCAGTTGGTGGCGTTGATGCCTTCCATGATTGCTGCGTGGGATACGTTGTCGAAGGCCCCTTTGATGTCCACGGCCATGACTACGTTTTCCCCTTTGCTTGGCATTGTTTCTAGTACTTCTTCTTTGAGCTGAAGCAGCACGTCTTGGGTCGATAGATGTTCCCTGAAGCCGAACATGGTGTTGGGGTACCATCCTCCGTCTTCTAGGTGTCTTTGTATTCTTTTAGTGATGATTCTTTCGAAAAGCTTGCCCAGACACGATGTTAGCGAGATAGGTCTGAGATTTTCTATCTGCAGTTTTTTGCCTGGTTTGGGTATCATAACGACTTCCGCGTGTTTCCACTCTTTCGGAACCGTTCCCTCTTCCCAGAGTTTGTTTACGTATTTTGTGAGCTGTTCTACCGCTTCATCGCTGAGATTTCTTATCAACGAGTTCTGGATCTTGTCCGCCCCCGCTGCCGTGTTCTTTGTCGTTGCCCTTATGGCTTGAATAACTTCTTCTCTTGTTATCGGTTTGTCCATGTCCTGGTTTTCTTTCCCTTGGTATTCTCCTTGGTAGGCTTTCACCTGTTCTGTTCCGTAGCATTTCTCTTTTACTGCTTGGATTAGCTGCTCCTCCGTCCCTTCGTATTGGTGGATCAGTCTTTGTATCGATTTGTTACTTTCTGCTTTGTTCTTCGATGGGTCCATGAGCTTCCTTAGTATTTGCCACGTTCTGGCCGTGCCTAGGGTGCCATTCAGTGTTGTGCTGAATTGTTGCCATCCCTGTCTAGCCAGTTGTGTTGCGTAATCTTCCGCTCGCTGGGTGATTTCTGCTATCTTCTTTTTTAGTTTCCTGTTAAGCTTCTGTTTCTTCCAGCGTTTGGTTAGGCTTTTCCTTGCCTCCCATAGGCCGAGGAGTCATTTGTCTACCTCTGGTGCCTGTTCTGTGCGGTTAACTTCTTTGGTAATGTATCTCTTATTTGTTTAAGTTGTTGGCTCCATTCTTCTAAAGACGTGATGTCGCCTTTGATGCTTTTGCAGTGGGTGCGGAAAGCGTCCCAGTCTGTCAGTCTTGCCTTGCCTATTTTCCTTCTGATGCTTTCGGCTTCAATGGCCACTCTGATTATAAAGTGGTCGCTGCCTAGGTTCTCCTGTGTGTTTTCCCACTCTGCTTGTTTAGCTCCTCTGAAAAAGGTTAGGTCGGGACACGTGTCTACGCTTACGCTGTTGCCTTGCCTTGTGGGTTGGCTCTCATCCGTAAGTAGCTCGCAGCCTGTGTTTTCTGCTGCTGTACATATGCTCCGCCCTTTTATGTCCTCTTTTTTGCTGCCCCATTGCGGGCTTTTCGCGTTGAAGTCTCCTGCTATAACTAGGGTGTTCTGCCCTGCAAGTTTCTCTGCCTCCGCGAAAAGCTTGATGAAGTCTCCCCTGTTTTTAGGTGGGCTATATATGTTTATAACAAAGGTGCTTTTTGCTTTCCTTTTCCTTTTGGGAATTATTTCAGTTATCACGTGTTCTAGCTGTGTGTCTGCTATTTCCCCATGATTTATTGCTGTTATTTTGTCGCTAAGGAGTGTTGCTGTTTTCCCTTTTTCCTGGCATGTGTAGCCTCTTAGGGTTGGGGTACAGTTTGTTTCTTGTAAGAAGATTAGGTCTGGTGGGGTTCCCCTAGTGCTAATGAATTGCTGCAGGAGCCCCTGCTTGCGCCTGTAGCCCCTGCAGTTCCATTGCCAAATCTCTAGTTGTTGTCCTCCTGCCATGTTGCTGTGTTGCAGCTACTATTGTTCCCTTGGGTTTCTGTACCGAACCTCCGCTCATTAAAGAGGCGGTCTCTGGCGTCGTTTAGTGTTCTCTGTGTTGTTTGATTTTTAACGTAATTACGGAAGCTCTGGTCTTGCAAAGCTATCTTCTGGCTTAGTTGTTGCATTTGTTGCTGCATTTGTTGTTGCATTTGCAGCATGAGTGTTTTTAGGTCTTCCCCTGCCGTGTTGGTCTCCCCCATGTTTTGTGGGTTCTCTATAGTTTGTGGTGGTGGTGTTGCCGTTCTCACTGGTGAGAAACCTGTTCTCCGTATCTCCTGTAGTTCTGCGATTAATTCGCTGATCTGCTTTCTTAGCTGCCTATTCTCCTTTCTTATGTTGTTGATTTCTGCTCTTAGGCTTTCGTTTTCTGCCTTGGTGTCTGTTGTGTTGTTTTCCTCGTGCGGAGCAAAAAGTATTTTGGGAGAGCCGCCTCCCCAGCTTACCTTAACTCCGCCGCTTTTCTTTTGCTGCGTTTGCTGCTGGCTGGCCGTGGTCTGGCTCGCCTCGCCTCGTCCCCGGCTCTGGCTCCGGTCCCGGCTGCGGCTGTTGCTGCGTCCCCTGGACTCGCTTCCGTAGTCAGGTTGTTTCTCCTGGTCCTCGTTCCGGAACCAGCGTGGTCGTCGTCCTCCATTTCTGCCTTGGCTGCGGCCGCGTTGCTGCTGACCCCAGGCTCGTAGCTCTCCGAATGATTTTAGTCGCTGTGTGCATTCCCTTGCTCCTGTGACGTGGGAGCCCTTGCACACGAGGCACTTCGGTACGCATTGGTGTTGCGTCTCCGGATTTGCTTGGCCGCATTGCCTGCACGCCTTGCTTTCCGGGTTTGGGCATACATCTGCTCGATGCCCTTGCTGGTAGCAGTTGTAGCATATCTGCCTCGTTGGTCTATATGGGTGGCACCACATCTCTCCCCCGTAGAGCAGGACTTGCTTGGGAAGGATTGGGCCGCTGAAGGTAATGACTGCTGTGCTGGATCTCCCTAGCATTCGTGCCGCCAAAATCTTCACTCCGTGCGTTCTTGTCCTTAGGTTGGCCTTTAATTCTTCTTCCGGGGTTCCCGGGTCTACCCCGTGGATGACTCCCCGTAGCGTTCCCTCCGGCGCCGCCACGTGTGCCGTGACTTGGTAGCTTCTTCCACCGAAGTTGAGCTGCGCTATGTTTCTGACTTGTTTGGCTGTCTCTTCCTTATTTGTGCTGACGATTATGATGTTTGAGCCGTTGCGCAGCCGGATTATAAGGTCTTCTGCCTTGCATCCATGCCCGGTGGCTGCAACCACCGCTCGCGCCACTTGGTGTGTTTGCAGCTCTCGCACTGCTAGTCCCTTTGGCCTCAGGATCACCTTTAAATCTTCTTTCGGTAGGGGAGGGAGTCTCCTCTTCGGCGCTCCTTCCCTCTCGCCTTGCTTGGTTTTGCTTTGTTTGTCGCCTATGCTTTTCCCTCCGCTTGAGGGGCTCGGATCCCCCGTCACGTGGCCTGCCGTCGCTTCCTGGCTCTTCCGTATTTTCTTGTGCCGCCGTTGCGACATGGCTACTGTCCAGTCTGAGTCCGAATCGTATTTGCGACTCGCCTGCGCTGTTTTTGTTAGGGTGCTGCCTCCCGGGATTTGGGTGTTCACCGTCGGGCCCTGTACGTGGGATCCCCCGGCGGTGGCGTCTCGTTGGCCTTCCTCCATTCTTTCTTGGGTCTCCATATTTCGGTTTGCCAAAAATTCATGTCTGGCATGGATGTCTTGCGTCTGGGCCATCTTTCCGCTGCCTCCGTCGCCTGCCGAGGTCGAGGAGTCCGCGGAAGTCGCCGCCCGTGAAGCCTAGTCGCTAGGCCTAGCGTTGGCTTAGCTCATGCGTCCACATGGTTGATCTTCAAGACCGGATAAATCCAAAAATATTGGGCCCACCGGTTTGAAAATGGTGTCCTCGTGGTCCGCTTCTCTTCCTGCGTCGCCTCCCACCAAAATTTTGGCAGTTCCGCTGAGTTGACCGGGCCAAAAAGCCCAAAAACTGCGGAGCGCATGTGGCGTACGTCCGCTCGTAGTGGTAGAGGAACGCACCTCCCGGGTGGTCGAAATTTCCGCAGCCCTCCACTACGGCGTCTCTCGTAGCCTTAGTCGCTTTGGGACGTTAAATCCCATAAAACCAAACCAAGCTTCATGTGGTTTGAAACATACTTGTTGACTATTTTGCAAGTATATGCCAGGTAAGTTAGCCTGCTGCAAATAATTAAAAACAAAATTTATAATATGTGTGTATTGTTACAATTTTAGAAAATTGCTGAAGATAGTATAGCTACAAAGAAAGCAATCGGAAGTGTCTGAATGTGTAATTTTCATAACTAGGGCGCAAAAAGTATCCGAAACGGTACTAACCGTTAGTCTGTTGAAACCGTAATTTCGCGTTTTAATCTGTTGTGTGTTAGAGAAGCGGAATGTATGTCCTGTACTTAGGTACTTACTGTGCGCAGTGAAAATTAAGAAGCCATTGCGTCTGGGAACGGAGTAGAATTTGTCGTAAAGAAAAATATGACAGTGTACCAGTCTCGAAAAAGCCTCTAACATTGCAGTTCAACTTCAGTATAGAGGCACACACCTAAATGTAGCTTCGGCTCGAGGGTAACGAAAGACTACGAGAAAAAAATACGCACCCTTTGTTCCTAGCCAGCAGAATCCTCTAGGGGTGTTTACAAATCATAAGTACCAACAACCTAAGCGTAAAGAGAAGGGTCAGTACAGAGGAGGTGCACCTAGTCCTAAATGATAAAAAACCTTACAAAAATAAATATCCTTGTGAATGAAACCTGAAAAAGAAGCGCTGTCAGATCAAGATATGAAGTTTGCTTTCATGCTCGCTATATCTGCACGCATATATCGCCACGCAACGTTAAGTCAAAAAGTTAAGTGTCATGCTCAGTAAACCACAAAATGAAGTGGTGGGCGAGTTGGTCTTACATGGTTCTTGTAAACCAGCACAACGGCTGAAAGCCACACAAGGAAGGGACAAAACACAGCGCTGACGGTTGTCCCTTCCTTGTTTCACTTCGAGCCGTTCCTCTGGTTTACACGAACCACGCCCAGTAAAGCTCTTCATGCTATGTTTTAGTTATCGCTTCCTTGTAATTCAAATCTTCGTTGGAAACCCAGCTATTTTACCTGGAATTGTGTCCGACATTTTATTTTTTCCTCTACAAACGATCAGCTCCGCATATAAGGGCATGTCGACAGGACAAAGACAACAGGGAATGATTACTAGCGCCGGAGATACCTGTAATGCTAGTGCATCTTACTCTGAAAAGTAGGTTGAGCGATATGTGATCGTGGAAGAAAGAACAGCATCCATGTCCACGCAGTGACTCGAAAAAACGACCCCAGACTGTTGAAGGGACCCGTTAACGCTACGGCGTCATGCCTTTAAAGGGGCTGCGAAACACTGATTGGGGGGATACCGGCTATACTTCAGGTGGATTCTTTATGTCACACAGATGCTGACTTAAAAAGAATTACAGGAATCGATGCACGGGAACGGCAGTTGTTCAATGAAGAAATTTCAAAATACAAGCAAACAAAACGCTGCCCTAAACTCGATTTTGGCGGGGCTTCCCGCTCCTATTTCGCTCTCCCAATGACGGCACCTGGCGCAACCAATCAAGACAGCCTGCCAGAGCACGTCGCGGAAGTTTGCACTCCATGGTTGCCTGCTCTCTGTAACTCGTTCTTGCTGAGACTGGGAGCGTCGTTTCCATTCCAGAGCCCCTGGTGGTGTATTTTTATTTTACTTGCTTTGCAGGGCTTTTATCTAAGACAAACAAGTTGTTTTTGTTGATTTAAAATAAAACACGGACAGGTGACAAAATGTGTCTCTATTTATTCACACAATTTTCAGTATATTTACTGGTTTTCAATCATCGAGCTCACGCCAGTTGATGTGATATCCACTGCTAAAACCCGCCATGATTTTGTTTTTGGGAGGACATTAAATTATTAAAAACCAGAATATATGCGGTATTACCGACGCTAATAGCACCATTGTAACTCAGTCTATGCGATCAACAGGCAAAACAGTCAACTAAGATTGTGTTTCTGGGTCCCTTTAAGGCGGAGCTGGCAAGGCATGGAAGTCGTCGTCCCAGAGATATAAGTACAAGTTATTTGTTTTTCGCAAAGCCTCTACCTCAAGGTGTGCACACAGTTCCTATCTACCACACTAGGCCGCAGCTGGCAGGAACAAGGAACTAATCAGGCGTTCATATCATACTTACAGCTCATCTGACTACGCGTGCATTAATGCAGAGTGACTGCTCCCAACAGTGCTCTTAGCAGCTACGCAGCTGTGTCGCAATGTCCGATCTTCATATAGGTGCTCCGATCTCCGAAAGAATTCTGGATGAATGTATTCTAACTCGAACGGAAAGGTGAAAACTTTCTAAATGTTTATCTCGCCCCAGGAGGCGTGGCTCGTGCAGGAAAATGATGCACGCGGTGGACGCCCAAGGCCGGCAGCCCACGCACATCGAGAGGACACCGTGAGCATAACATGCCATTGGTCAGAGACGTGAGCTGACCTCGGGAGCTGACCTCGGGAGCTAACCTCGGGAGCAGTGGTAGAGCATTCATTTCGGACGCTTATCATACAGTGAATTAAGCAAATTTGCCGGGTAGAACCGTCTGGTCGAACACAAACGGCGTCATATCCTGCCATAACGCAAGCCATGCAGGAGTTCATGCGCATCAAGAAGCGAAAACTGCTGCATAAGTTGGCCCAGATGACACGCGTTCCAGCACAGACGACCGACCGCGGACAGCAGCTGCACATTTCCGCACGTGTCTAGGCCACCAGCAAATCTCCCACACTTCTCCCATGGCTACTGCCTCGAAAATATTTCAGGACACTTAATTTGATTCACGGTGTGATGCGAGAGCAACGTGCCACTTGGTGTCAGAGTGTGGCGAACTTCCGCTCTGGTGATATGCGTTACGGTTTTGGGTTAAATGCCATTTCAACAGTTATGACTTTGTTTTCGGTTTTCGGGACTTCACTGGCCTATGTCATGAGTCATGTCCAATCACATACACAGTTGCCGTGCACACCACCCGTCACTTGAAGTCTATGACATCATATAACTCTTACACCTATATACATTTCTTACACCTATGTACGAAGCACCAAGGCACCTCACATGAACGTTCTGTCACATCTGTTCCATACTGCTTAGACTCCGGTAGAAGTTCGCGGCATCTATTCAAAATTTTCCGAAGAGCTCCTTGTGCCACCAAGTAAAAAAAAAACAGACCTAATTTGATTAAAAAGTCAGTAAGGTGGTTTTTATCGGCCCGTGCATAAAGGCAGAAAATTTGTAACCGGTAACACCAGTAAACACAATCGCATACTGCCACGTGTCCAAACTAACCTATGATATGTGGTCCAGTGTCATGCTGAGCAAAAATATTTTCTAAGCAATCTGGGCATGACGAGGCGACTGAGAAGAAGCAAACCAGATTTAAATTCCTCTCAAATGCTTTTACAAGTGAAAGTGCAAGAAAATTTGTTTGGCGGAGGCATAAAATTTCGCGCCGAACTTAACCACCCAAATTGTCACTTATATTTTCTTCTTGGTGCTGCTAAAGCCTAGGTGGTTTAAAAATAAGATTTTATGTTCCGCAGTCGTGTTAAAGATAAATAAAGCGAAACCTATGAGACTAATGTGTGTTTCATAAAATTTGCAGAGCTATGCTTAGCGGCATGCATTAGCCGCAGAACACTCTGGAGAGGTAGAAGGATGCGGTACGGCCGCCTCCTGGCTGTCCGCAGAGAGATAGGGGAACACAGACGGCGCCTTTGCTCTCTTTCCTGCTTTCTTTCTCGCAAAAACGAAGCTGCTGAAAGCGTTCACAGCCCGCAGCGGGGCATGGCTGCCGAAGCTGCTCGGGCTACGGGCTCGTCCGACAGATTAGAATTCTGCAATGCGACTGAGTACTTCTCTCTCCAACCCACAAGGCAGGTTGCACTTCCCCACGGTGATAGGTAGTGATTATGGTGCTAGCCTATTTTCTCTCTAGGAGAGCGCTCAGCCTTATTCTTTGCACCCCAATCCGAACATCAGAATGGCGTCATAACTGAGGTGTTGTGGGATCCATTCTGTTTCAGCGAGGTCACTTCCTCGCGACGTCACTTGCGATGGCCGCTTCTAACATCACTTTCAATTTGATGACATTGCTTTTAAGGCGAAAGCCTTTAATGTCTCATCGTTAAGCAGCAGTTGTCGACGGAAATGGCACGCTTTTCAATCGGTCGAAACGGTCGTGACGTCACAGTGCGCGATTTTCAAACGGGGCCAACTGTACCTTGGCTACTAACCATGCAACCAATTGAAGGGATCATGTAGTGATGCTCCAAGCAAGTGGGACTGAGCTTACTTAACTGCTTAATTACCCAATTCGCTTAATTAACTTTTCTAGTCAGGCCATATATATAAATAAAACCGAGTTGGAAATTGGTCGAGCTCGGGAATCGAACCCCGGTCTCCGGAGTGCGAGACGAGCATGCTATCCACTCCGCCATGCCAGCTCGATGGTTTGGAATGAACAAAGGCGCGTCTAGTGAATACGGTGTCTTCGCTCACTCCCATCCTCCTCCCTTCCCTTCCGGCGAGGTTTAGGCGTTCACCGAGATATGAGAGACAGATACATTTCCTTTCCTCAAAAACCAATTTACCGACGAGCGAGGCGTAGAACCGAATGGGTGATGGCGTTCTATGAACTCCCTGGCAGCGTTGCAAGACGCTGTCGCATTCCACTTAGAGGCAAAGCTTAACATCTTAACCACACATCAGTGACCACAGTTTAGGTCAAAAAAGTGCCCCCCTGAATTTTGACGGGTGTGCACCGAGATATGTGAGGCCGTTACTGAGTAATTTTCTTTCCTCAAATACAATTTTAATTTTCTTCATTACGGCCCATCTTTGTCTTCCTTCTTTCACTCCCACTTCCTCCCTTCCTCTACGGTGCGGTTCAGGTGTCGAGGGATATTACAGAGAATTACTACGCATTTCCTTTCCTCAAAAAGCCTTGCATTCAAAGGGAAACGCATCGCGCCGAACGGATGGTGGCATTCCGTGGACTCCCTGGCAACGCTACAACACGCTGTCGCGTTCCACTCCTAAAGTCGAAGCTTAAGCGCCATTAATTAGAAGTTTATTAGTAGTCAGACATTCATCAGTAATTAGCCATTAATTTGTGATTTGTCATCACTTAGTAATTAGTACTCAATTACATGTGACGCCACCAGCGCCACAGAAGCAGTCAAAGTGGTGCAGAAAACGCTCTCGCCTCTACGCACTTTAGACAGTCAAAGTGCCCTCTGAATTTTGACAGACAGACAGATTTATTTGACATCATGTGTACACAATGTCGGGAACATGGGCAAAAAGTCGGAAAAAGCGCGGCTTACGTCACCCTCTCTCCAGTCCAGGCGCTGTGCCCAGCAGCCATGCCGTCTTCACCCGTTACTAAGATTGGGTCCGCCTGCCAGATGGGCCCGGAGCTGCGACTGCTAGACAAAAGGTGCCAGCTCTGCGTCAGCGTAGCCAGAGGTGCCACGCGTTGCTTCGGCCGGGTCGAGGTGTCGAGCGATGCGTCAGCACTGTCTGTGGGGCTCAGCGGCTGCATCGGAGTACAACAGTGCGCAGGACATGCCAAAATGGAGTTGGCCTCTCTGCAACACCGACAGAGAGTGTAGAGCCATCTCCAGGGTGGCCATAGACGCATAGAACGGCGACCATAGAAGGCTTGCGTGGTACGCCCTGAAGTGGCCTGTGGCGCGTACAGCCTGCAGACACAATGCATAGCTCTGCGGTCAAATGTTACACGCTCACCACCGACCCGCAGGTAATAGATGGGAACGGCGTTCCAGGCTCCCTATTGCA
Source organism: Amblyomma mixtum (assembly GCF_055824585.1). NCBI lineage: Eukaryota > Metazoa > Arthropoda > Arachnida > Ixodida > Ixodidae > Amblyomma > Amblyomma mixtum. The sequence continues at coordinate 180,175,162 of NC_143013.1, read as the reverse complement.
TCCGCACCCACCGCATTTTAGTCACGACTCCACGCTGGAGGTAATAGTATACTCATAGAAACTGAAACCATCTTGACGATTTGATTGAGGACTTTTACGAAGGGCTCATTGGTACGGAGAATGCATTTTCTCAGCGTGAAATATACAGGACAAAGAAAGGAGACACACGCAGGGCGAACGCACTGAAAAAAAATATGGATTCTACGTTTCAAAAGCAACTAGCCCGTCTTTCTAATTCAGCGACTCGTCGGTTACATATGACGGCAAGAACTGGAAGGCCACGACGACAACTTGTGTCCCAGTGTGTGTGCCAGTGGACAGGAGGAGGTGAATAAAAAAACGTTTATTGAAGGCCAGCACTAAGGCCCGCTGAAAAAGGGCCCTTCATCCGCTAAGGCCCCATGTTTAGTTAGTGGGTTTCAATAATTAAATGATGTAAGCGATACTATTGACCGTTATATTCCATGACTGAGGCCAATATTCTGTGCGCTGTAAATATTGGTAAGGCTATTGAGACCACCACGTCAACGACACCTTGGAGTTTTTCCCTACAAGCACATTTACATCGAAGACACGGATACCACGATGCTGTAGACGCCATGCAAAAGTAAAAGGGATGCGCGTAATATCAGTGCCGCAGGGACATCACCCAATTCTAAGGCAGGTTCGGCATGCATTACTCTAATATCCGCTTTTACACCACGTGACTCCACACGTAACTAAGTGCGGAACTAGAGAGATGCACGTGCGTACCATGCGAAAATTATGTGTAGCGGTGTGAATCACTTGTTGACCTAATGGTAAACTGACATTTCGAACACCACCTGACAAGGCTCATTCCAGAAAGCTACGGAAGAAGAAATGGCAGTTATCATCATCATCATCATCATCATCATCAACCTGACTACATCCACTGCAGGGCAAAGGCCTCTCCCATGTCTCTCTAATTAACCCTGTCCTATGTTGCAAATCAAAACGAAAGTTTCATTTGCTGTCACTGTTGCCGAGAAAATGCTAAGAAATCTATTCATCTTTTTTTTGCGTATACCGTTAAAGCGATGTAGAAATAAAATTCCGAAAGCAATCAAACGGTATGATTTGATTGAAGGGCTTAAGGAGATGCCTTAAATGCAAGTGCCTGAAGCGTTCATTGTGATGCAACTTCATATTAGTTTTGAATGTTGCTTGAGGAGCCACATCGCAATTTCCAACTACACCGACCGATGTCCACGTGCATTTGTCCCAATTATTGTGATGGACGCCAAAGCCAGCAGTTGCTATGAAGAAGAACGAGTGGTTGCCTGACGACAATATCTACAAGCCTCAACCTCCACGGGCAGCAATAAAGTTCGGTCTTAAGGGTTACGTTAACTAAACAGCGCAAGATACTAGTGTTTTAGCGAATGACGTTTCAGTGTGTACTTATTGCCCATCTTATGTTTTAAACATGATGAACATTCACCGCATTGTACGAAACGATGGCTATAACTTTTCATTCCGACGGCTGTTTTGGCTCTCTTGATTGATTACATTCGTTTCTAAGTCATCGTTAAAGCAGCAATTCCTCACCATCTCACTGAAACTAAAAAAAATGCAATGTAAAAAGCACACAAATTCCGGTGAAAAGTATCATTCATGGCTTTTAAATCGGTAGGAAATAGAAACAGGAATGCTTCAGGAGAATTTTAGATTCCAATTTAGATTCAATAGTCAAAAAACAAAAAAAAGTTCTGAAGGAGTTATAACAGCAAAAAAATTACCGGTGTGGAAAATTCTCAAGAACTCTTCAAAACGACCGTTGGAAGCGGAATGCAGGATGCCGGAAATTTGATATAATTCACCACGTTTCTGCAATGCTGCTGAAACTCCCTCCATCCGCAACGTCGATTGCAATAGTATGAGAATTTTAGGAGAACAGCTACCTTTCCAAACACTTTCGGGTCTTAGTTACTGAAGTGCTCGGTTTGGCATGTCCCTAGTTGTGACGTACAGTCTTTGTCAAAAGTTTAGATCCCAGGGGGTTTGCTTCTAAGCCTCTAATTGGGACTCTTGTATCATTCGTGGTAGTCCTACCCACTGGAGAAGGCAGGACCAGAAATCTTCTTACCTTCAGCAGGCCGCCGCGGTGGCTCAGTGGCTATGGTGCTCGGCTGCTGACCCAAAAGACGTGGGTTCGATCCTGGCCGTGGCGGCTGGAATTTCTTTGGAGGAGAAATTCTAGAGGCCCATGTACTGTGCGATGTCAGTGCACGTTAAAGAACCCCAGGTGGTCGAAATTTCTGGAGCCCTCCACTACGGCGTCTCTCATAGCCTTAGTCGCTTTGGGACGTTAAACCTCATAAACCAACCATAAACCAATCTTACCTTCAGCAAATTTGGAGCGCTGGAGATGCCTTACGAACCAGACAGTGTGCTTCAGAAGCAAACCCCCTGGGCTCCAAACTTTTGACACAGGCGGTACGTAACTCAACCCTGTGCTGGCATGAGAAAGAAATACTTTTAGCTGTAATTCTAGCTATCTTCACTTGAACATAGCCCGGAAATCCCGGCATAGTGCTGAACTGAAGTCCGAAATCTATTCATACATTTGATAAAAAAAAACATTCTCGAAAAGTGTTAGCCGGATGCTTATACACGCGGGCAGTGGTGGTAGTTCCCGTAACTGCTTATAACACTTGGCCATCGCCTACTTGTGCACACTGTTTCCAGTAGCTATTTGTGGTGTGAACCGCACTCACTTTAGAAGATTTGGCCTTATGTAAAGAAAGAGCTGTGCAGCCTCCACGCGGCTCGCTAAGTAGTAGGTATGGGCCTCACAATGGTCGCCAAGTGGTCTGAGCATCCACTTCGCATTCCGGAGGTGTGCAATTTTAGCCCCAGTTACGTCGGGCACCCACCTGTAATGAAATGGGTACGACCTTTTCTCTCGTCTCGTGCTGGGGGTCTCTAGAGAGAAATGCCAATAAAATCGATCTCTCACCCCACCTTGAGTACAGGCGAACACCTTGTGCCATGCCACACTTTTTCCGCAGATGCCTTCATGGTAGAAAAAATTTATCAGTGTCATCACTGAGTGAGTGCGATGGCAACAGATGGCGACGCTTTAAATAATGGTTGATAAAGGCTGCGTGAAAGGTGTCGTTCGCAATAGCAGCGTCACCTAAAGCGCTCGGTTGTGAATGCTTTACGCTCAGACCAGGAGCATGCTCACAAACGACTAGTCCTGTAGCATTTTCACCGAGAGCGTGTTTACTTCAACCACTTTGCATAGAAATAAAGTATCTTCACAGCAACATCTATCAAGATCTTGTCTTTAACGCATATTTATTATACCAGGTGTACCAGCTAAATGTAACCAAGCTTTTTAAAAAACACGGGGTGCCCTACCTGTCTGAAACCAAATGAGAGTTGTTTAGAGTCGCGTGACCTACTCTGCAGTATTTTTTCATTCTTCAGGTTGACTAATTAGTCAACCTTAATTAACTAACTTTTTAATTATTGACTTGAGGAACAAAGTATCAATAAAGAGTTTTAGATTGCTTTGAGAAACAGCTTACTGAGACATTTGCAGCAATGTAATATTTACGTAAAGTAGTTTTTGTACCGGCCTTTAACCATAACCCGCACAATAAGAAAAAGCTTCCACATGACAACTGTGCCACTTCAACGTCTCAAGACGCGCCTTAAATAATAAAATCTCTTTTTCTGAAGTCCTCTCCTCGATGAGACTTTGGGTGCACATTGGGGAAGAGAAGTGAGCGAGCAGCTGGTCACGTGACAACTTTCTTTTAACGCCAATAACTGAAGCTACGTAAATCGTAACTTGACGGAAACAGCACTACTAGCGGTTTTTCGAGGTGATCTAAAAATTTTGCATTGACACTTTCTTCCTGAAGTCAGCAATTCAAAAGTTAGCTAATTAAACTTAACTGCTTAATTAACTTTGAAGAGCGAAAAAAAAACTCAAGACTAGGCCACGCGGCTATGAACAACCCTGAATTGGTTCCACAGGAGTAGGACCCCTCGCCTTTTTTAAAAGTTTTGTTACATTTAGCTGAGACACCCGGTATATATGATTGTTCCCCGCAACCGAAGCTATGGTTTATAATATTTAAGTTTAAGATTTTATATTCTCTGGCCCGGAAGCCTAAAAAAAGCTGAGCTACACAAGATTAGTGAGAATAGATGAACTATATGTCAGTGTTACCGACAAGACTTATTAGGAGTCAATTGTCCCCAAACTGGATATTATTTGCTAGTATTGGATTTCAGTGCAGCTCTGAGACTTCATTCTCTGGTTTTCGATTCACACTAAGCTTTGACTTTCTACGCGAGCAAAGCCCAAAACAGATAGTATTGTCAGCGCTACTTCTCGCGGCGTCTTACATTTCAGGTTTCACAGAAACCGTTTTCAGAGATTTCACTCTTCAATTAAGCGGTTGTTTATGTTTTTGAGATCCGAGCTCTTTCTTACAGGCACACTGGCGATTTGATGCAGCTCTGTTTCAGTCAGAGCAGCGATATTCATACTCCAACGTGTTTAGTTGTACGGATGACTGATATCATTAGAAAGACTGTCAGAAAACTACCTCTAGATATTTATCGCGCATTGGAGGACTCCAATTACTACTGCTACGAAATATTCTCAGATGATTGCTGGCAGGTGACTGAAGGATAATCGGATGACCAATGTGCTCTCCGAGGACTGTAATAGAGCGCATTTTTCTGATTAATATTGTATAAGAAAAAAAAGCTGCTTTTCATTTGTTGTTCTCAAGCCCTGTCTCCAATTTGATGCATACTTGCACAGCAAATATACCAATGGCTACTCTTCACTCACCACAGGCTGTGGACGGAGAACACTGATCGATGGCACGGGCTTCAGTTCAGTGAATTTCTCTAGTGCCTATAGCTTTCTTGACAGCTCTCCGTGAAAAATGTTGGCTTGCTCAAAACAATGGTGGCCACTTCAGTCATTCTTTCCATGAATAGAATGTACTTGATCAACCTCGAAGACTGCGTCCATGGCTAACTCTGGCCCAGGTTCACTCTGAAGAGTAAACGTAAGATAGTCGGCATCCAGCCCCCTTGATCCACTCGGAATGACTTGGCACGCTACGAGCTGCAGGTAATATGAATAAAAAGTCTTTTTTTCATCAAAACCCCTGCACGCGGCTACAAAAAAGTCCAGCCGGCCTCAGAAATAGTATAGACGAATTGGAAATTAACATTCGTTTTTTGTTTTTTTTTTACTGAAAGGTAACCAAACATTAAACCTAGTATCAGAGTCGTAAGCAACAGCGCCCCACGGGCGTTAATATACCGACGTGTGTGATTCAGTCAGCATATAACTTATGCTAAAAAAGGCCACTTTCTCTTCCATATCTGCCTGACTTGTCTCGGGCAAATTATGATGAAAAGATTTCAGGACAATAGCAAAGCTGTGGCGGATAACTTCCTACGTCATGCAACAAATTGAGGACCAAGTAATGATTCTTTACTCTTCTATAAACGGATAAATAAATAAAGTGTGGGATAGAAAGGAATTGCAAGTTACATAGCAAAGACAAAATTTAAGTACAGAAGCATGCGTCTAAATTTATTGACAAATCATCAGAACCATCTCTTTGTGGATTTCGAGCTTTCTGATGTTCATGGGTTACTCATGGGTTACTCATGAAACATAATTCCACCAGCTTACCCTCATGTGCAGATGACAATGAATTCAGCAGCTGACTGAACAGCCAAAAACATTGTTACACGAAACCTCCAATTTAATGTCGATTAATACAATACTATTTCTCCCCCTGGTGCTACTGGCGTGCGCCCGCCAGTGCTCAAGAGCTTGCTCTGTTGCGCAATCTCTGCAAATCATTGCACCAGGACAAAGAACAGGAGAGAGCGAAGAGTAGGTAACAATGGCGGCCAGAACGTGCCAAACAGGTTAATCTCACCTCGCCTGCGTCATATTCAGCGGCAATTGTTTAAGGCGTCATTTCGACCTGGGTTCTTTTTATTTGTCAATAGATTTCCTTCGCGCAAAAACACGTAGTGTTTGTCACCATCCTCTAGTGAGTGCGCCTCTAGGCATCCACCGGCGAAAGCACGCTTCCACCCTCCACCTGCTCCACGCACCATTACCCACTCGCATCCTCTCTTCAGATATATATGCAGTGTATACAGTAGATAACAAAATATAGGATTTTTAGTTTCTATATGTAATAGTGTTTGCGCGCAGAGACTGGCGCAGAAGCTTTATGAGAAGATAAAATGACTGTTTTCACAATAGCAACCAATATTTAGCACCATGTTGAGACACAATTTTATCCCACAAAAATTTTACTGAACTGCATTCAAGGTCTCCCTAAAGGTAGCAGCAATAATATGGGTTTTTATTAAAAAATGAGGCGCCAATTTCAGGAATTCCTTTCACAGTAACCTAATCCTGTCTGTATCTGGCACCGTAGCCTTCTGCGTACATCACTGTTTGGCACTGACGAGGCATGGAGTCCAATTAGCTATCAGTGAACGCCTTCAGTCTCTGTTTCCCCATTCTTACAGCAGGTGTTCGAATTTATTGCAGGTGCAACTGGCCTTTCTTTATCTGCACTACGCACGAAACCCAAACAAACATGTTGCGTTCAGTTAATACCAGCAGGACTACTTCTGCCACTACATTTTCCACTAGGGTGGAAAAGTGCTTGGGGTGGTCGTCGTTCTCTTTGAACACATCATCAAAGCGCACATTTTTTGCAAGCCTGAAGAAGCATAAAATTTTCAAGAATTCCCTCATATAAACTTCTTGCCTCATGATGCACTGAATGCGGTGAAGCAGACCAACTCTACAAGGAGAGAAACAGCTCCATGGCGTAACGTTCCTGCCTTCAAGTTGCATAGCAAAGACAAAATTTAAGTATAGAAGCATGCGTCTAAATTTATTGAGAAATCATGAGAACCATCTCCTTGTGGATTTCGAGCTTTCTGACGTTACTGCAAGCGCGAAAAGTTAATAACGAGGTTCATATGAAGTGCGTTCGGTGCTACGTATGCAATCGATCCGACCATTCCCACACAAAACAAATCGATTACTCTAAAGAAATCATTCTTTTCCATTGGTCACCTGTCCACACCAAGTGTTCGTTTCTCTGTCTCATACTGGCAGGCCATCTCTTTTCGCTGTTGGGTGGGTTTCGAGTTGGGCACCCGGCGTTTAGTTCAGCTTATTGTAAACGATGCCTCACAGTCCATCGAGCCACTGCTGAGCCTGATACCTGTGCCAAACCTTCGGAAATGTCCATGAAAAAACAGTTCATAAATTTCTACGGCCCGTGCGAAATAGGCGTTTCTCTACCATTCTGTTGGTCAATCCGGAATGTCCCGGTGGAGAATGAAAAACAGACTTCCTCTGATTCTGTACCTCTTCAAAATTTCCGAAGCTGCACACAACGTTTCTGTGAAATGCAATGAAATCTTGTTGTATTTCATCCCAGGGCTGTGGCGCGACTGGCCTTGCAGGACTCGTACATTAGGAAAAACGCACCATCCACCCGGCATCAGCGGCACGTCATTTTCTTTGTATACAGCTGATTACGGTTCCTTCAAATCATGTCTCTGGTAAGCATGTTCCGAGCGGACATTGCATATAATTTTTCATAGTTTAACGGCTAACGAGGGCAGAGTGGAGAGAGAAGCGGAGATAGATTGGAATGGCTAGTGAAACTCAACACTTCAGATATTGTTGCCAGTAGGCATTGAAAGGGCTCTTTTCAGTGAAGGTAATTTTCCCGCGCTGTTACAAGAAAGGATTATTTAGACACTATATACTAAATTATCCACTTAGTGTAATTTAACTTGTCCCACACAGCCTCGATTTGGAAAAGAAAGGTCCATAGAATTTGCTTTCTAACTGGCAAATAATTATTTCTGAAAACAATTGAAGGAATATACGTAATTGCAGGCGTGTATATAGATTTCTCAAGGGAATCTGATCACTTAAAGCGCATTAGTTTGTTTTAAAAAACTAGAAATTAATATATGGCAGATGTGGAAAACGTTTTCAACTAGAAAAATCTTACCTTATAAGCCAAAAGCAGTGCGTTTCTCTGCAGTACAGTTTATTTCCTTAGCAGCCACAAAAATGCCGGTGACCCGGAAGGAAGCATAACTAGTTCTTTATATAATTTTCCCCGCATGATACTACCAATACCACTTGTATCGCCTACCACTTAAGGTATTCACATGTTACAACTCTATTTCTTTTTTTGCTGTCCTTCCCATGATCTCCTTCAAATTACTTTGTCTAACACCCCTGAAATTGCCGCTTGGAGATTAATAAATTCTTTAAAGATTAATTGATACTAACGAAAGGAACTATTTTCACTACAAGAAAAGCAGCCTCTGCACCTTAAAAAAAAATTAGCCTAGGTGACTCCGACATAGAAGTTTATATTCGGTTAAATCTCTTCGTGTCTACTTTCCTACAATTATGTCAGGACACACGCGCTAACCACATGACCACACAGATAGCAAAAGCAGCTGGTGTCTTCATTAAACGTAAATACTATTTACCGGTGGCCATTGAAATATTGAAATGCATAATTGCAATGCACTTTTTCTTTCAAAATTCAATGTTGGAATTTGGTGTTCGGTGAAAGAATACGCGGAAAATAGCACTCTATGTTGTAGCAAATATTGGTTATCGTGAACACAAAGTGGTCTTACTATTAAATGTATTTATTTATTTGTTCATGTTGTTAACCCTCCATTCAGGGCCGCTAGAGGTAAGGAAAGAAATACCAATTCATGGCAGCCACTTTCCAAAAAAGTACATTTATGAAGCAGAATTCAAACTTTTCACCCCAATTCAAAAGAAAGATATCGAGACTTGAAATTTTTGCACGTCGGTATCCTCCTGGACACCCTGCACCGTTTATTCCATATTTCAATAACATTGGGAAAAAGGAATAGCGGTACAAATATATATGTGTATTATTAGGTTGTACTGCTCTACCGTAGCTTTATCGTGAGCCTAGTTTTAGAGGCGGTCTCAAAGAACGTTCTTTATTTATATTTAATGTCCCTTCCATTGCCTACAAAAAAAAAAGGTTCAATTGGTTCTTTATTCTTCTAATTTCCAGGAGTTCTAGTCAACACTGCTGTAGTATATCTATGAACGACTCAGTACGGCCATACGTGGAACATATAAAACATGCTGAAATCCTGTGTATTCTTTCGATCTTCTTATTATAATGTTTTGGTAGGGATTCCATACCGCATATGCACATTCCGGAATTGGCTCATAACGTTTTGTAGGATACCAACTTAATTTTTTTGGTTGCGTTTGGCAACTATAACCTGTGATAACAAAGCTTCTAAGCACTTTTGAATAGATATTATCAATGTGAATGCACCAATCTAGATTATGTAATAATGTCAGCCCCAAATACCTGGAGCTATATACCTCAGCCAAGGCACTTTCTTATATATTATATTCAAATCTCATAGGATTCTGCTGTCTGGTAACATGTGAGCATTGAAATTTTTTTAGTTGATATCCAAAGCACTGCTTAGGCCCCTACAAATTTAATGTCTGTAGGAATTTATTTAGTTTAATGTGTTCTTCCGGACAAGCTACAAGGGTTCAATTAAATATCGTTGGCAAAAAGTTTAATCATTACAGATGGGTTAGTCATGTCAGGTATATCATTATTATATAATAAAAACAATAACGAGCCCAAAGGAAGCCTTGCTCCACTCCAGACAGAATTACCTACTTTTCGGATACGCTTTATCTGTTTCACGCGTTGAAATTGATTTTTAAGTATATCTCAATCCCCAATAACGCAGCTTCACTAATTGCTAGCCTTCCCAAATTAAAAAAAAAGATTTATAATGTGGAACTTTATCAAATGAGGTCACAAAGTACTTGCATGCATTATCTATCTTACCTGCCGGCGTTCGTCTCTAGCTCTGCTAAAGTCATGGAAAGTTTCTACTACGTTTGTCACTCTCGAAAGGCCAGGCCGGAGGGCATGTCGAAATGGATATCGTTTGTTTAAAAAGTATGGAACATGTGAAGTGAGTTGAACTGGTCTACGTTTATTTACAGATCTTTATCGTAATTTAACTATGAAAAGAACGGTCGCACCTCCGCCAGTCCTGCGAAACTTGATGATTCCGCAAAGATTTTTCAGATACAAGCTGCAGATAATACGACATACATTCAGCGTACCGTTGAAGGAATGCCGTCGGTATGTAATCTAGAGCATATGATTTCTTGGGTCCAAAGTAAGAAAGTGCCGAAAGATGGCTTCCCTTGTGATGAATAGGTTGTCCATTCAGAACTGCATTGGGAAAACTGAACTGTCAATGTCACCTGCTGAATCTATCCCTGCTGAAAACTGACTGCAAGAGAGTTATAGATAGAGAGTTAATAGATTGACAATATCGTTTTTTTTTTGTGCCAAAATGATTTCACCATACATTATCGGTTCGACTGCATTCCAGCATGCAAAATATTGCTACAACTTTTGTAGCGAGTATTTCAGGAGCTATGTAAGCGCTTTTCTTGACGTCCTCTTCCGAAGTTAAAATAAACTTCGACACACAAGAAGGGGAGCTTAAAAGTTCAGTAACGGTTTTAACGCTAGGGACTTGTTCGAAGTTTTTGGAGCTCGGGACTTCATTTTGCACAGAGGTAATTCTGGGCGCTGAGTTCTTCCTACGAGGACCAATCTGCAAATTCATCCGTGACTTGGCATACTGATTCGTTCTTCGGGTCTCGAATCTTCATGGTGCGTGAAACGGAGTCCCACGGCGAGGAAAAAGATCATCCTGGAGAAAGCTGCTACCTCAAACACAATCCTATGCGCTTCCAAGCGCTGAAATCTTACTGTTTATCTTTTCTCGTTGTGCCTCTTCTAAGCTCCGCGGCAAGGGAATAACGGAATGCATCTAGGGACCTCTTTCTTCTTTCTCTTTTTTGTAGCAATGTGGGGTGGGTGACATGGTGCAAAATGAAGCTTATCTACGAAGGAAAGCCGCAGTATCTGGCAGGAATGCTTGTGGATTTAAGTCTGACAACTGCCTAAACCGCAATGAGGACTAAAAGCAGCGAAATACATTCTCAAACTCTTATTCTGCTCACGTCCGAAGGAAAACAACAAACGTTCCTTTTTGTGTCATTTTTTATTTCGGATAACGGGACTAGTGCCGAAAATTCTTTTTCTCTCATTTTATTCGCGTCGCTATGGGACAATACGGTCTTTCAGATAAGACGTGCTGGGAACATCAAGGTATTTAATTGCTGTGTTTTCTTGCTATAATTGCTCACGAATCCATGCGGCGCTTTTTCTGGGTTGTATATGAGCCCGTAGTTAGCTTCAATTAGGAATGCAAGGACGTTGCAGGAAATTTATTTTGGCATTCGATATGATAAGAAATTGTCAGGAACAAATATTTATCTTTATTTCTGCCGCGTGATGCACAGAAAGCCAAAAATTGACACTAATATATATTTATATTTCTCAACATGCAACATACACAGTTTACTCAGAAGCAAACAGCGAAGGGCTCTCGATTAGGTTCAACAACCTGACGTTGCATAACGAATGTAGAATAAAGTTTAACTCGTGTTCTTGAATTTTTTCCTCTTTGAAATGAGGCCGCCGCTACTGTGATTGAGCGTCCCATCTCCTGTGAAAACCTGACATCTAAATCTAATCAAAACTATAGAATTGACACGTGAATTCACACGATCAGCAGGAGGCACATGGGCAATCTCTAATAGTGATGAAAATGGTTTATGTACCCCAGATCTCTAACTGAGCACAGTGCTGCTATTTTCTAGATGCCAGATGAAATATTGGAAAAAACGTCACAAAATACGAGCATAGATACGCGCCAGACTTGGATTCTTCCAGGTAGTGTTTAATGTTAACGATGCATGTCTAAGAATTGCCACAATTCTGAAGGCAATTTTTTTATTGTTGAAGTGATTACAGTGTGTTACAGAAACAGTGTGTCAGAAAAAGCACAATACTTTCACCGCAATTTGCGCTAGGTTGCTATTCCTTCATTCGTTAAAAAAGCTATAGCTGTTAGTAATGTGTGCTGTGCTTCACATGTCTCCTCATTTCGACACGGTTTCTCCATGCTCTTTAGTTGATAAGCAGATTGTGCGCTATAAAGAAAAGTGTTCCGGTGAAATCAATGCCAATGACCTGAAAGCGGTTCGTTGAAGGAAGGCATTGACCCTGAAATGGGCGCAGCGGGAGCGCTGCCTGGTCTGTTCGTGGGGGTTTGGCATAAAAAGCAGCTCCGAGTCACTCACCTCACTAACGTTCTTGCTCGGCAAATCCAGTAACGCTCTCGTAGTTGTCTCAAGGTATCGCGGACGCTACAGTGCAGCACCTGGCAATGTGCTCTATTCGTAAGCAGCTCCGAAAAGTGATGAGGTGAGGAAGGATGGAAGGGTGCTTGCGCTCTCCTACTGAGGTTATGGCTGACATACATCCACGAATTAAAAGGACGCCTAGGCTACCTAAGAAGGGGTTGAGATTCCATATACGGGATTTCTTGTCAGACAGAGCTGCCTTGGTAAAGCTGCTGATCTCTGCATGCAAGGCTTCCTTTTGAACGCATAGGATCTAGTGTCGCTCGGCATGTAAGAACTCTACAGCTGTGAGCGGACCAGTTTCTGTAATTCTGTGCCGGCATCGTTTGAGAAATTGAAATATTTCTGCCGTGACCCAGAGGAGCCGCCGTATCGTATTATAACGTTTGTAATCAATCACCGAACTCACAACCCCCCCCCCCCCCCCCCCAGGAGCAGCAGTATGAACCACAACCACCTCACTGCTGATGCATTCTTCGCTGTCGAGAGAACTCATCGGTATCGGTTGCAGCCGCCATTGATCTCCTGGTCCTTGAAGCCACTCGAGTCCGTACCATCATATGGGGATGAACAAGATCTTTTCACTGGACACTCCCAGAGTCCGGAGGTCTGCATGATTTTCCGGTCCGTGACAATATTTCCATTGCGATGGATTAACTCCTTCTCGAATTTCTGTTGCCCTGTTACTGATAAATGACTTTCATTTGAATGTGTCGCCTCGTTTACAGGCCAGAGTGATTCTAGAGTCCGTCCACAAGCCGTTGTCGACCTTAAAAC